>NC_079190.1:333247274-333547274 GCF_029499605.1 Hyla sarda | reverse complement strand
GCAGGTTAGGCACCCTTTTCCACTATAATGCAGGTTAGCCAGGATGCTGCATAAGGGGAGGTCCCAACCAAAAATTTATGAGGGGGGGGGGGGGGTAGCTGCTTAGTATCATAGTTGCACACAGATAAAGCATAGATAGGGTGCCAGTTACATGACAGCGTGTAGTCCAACATGCTGACTTACAACCTATTAGTGATGATGACCATACTATTCGATTAGATAGGCTGCCCAGCATCATAAAAATCTACTCTCCATATGATAAACATGAGGTATTAGTTGATATTTTGGCCAAAATATGCAAGCTCGCAACCCATGTCAAGGGTCCTCAGTCTCTGGTGTGTTTCAGAGCAGGCACACACGGCATACAGGTACGCCCTGCATCGTCTTCAGGTTATAGGCAATATTAGGCAATATGAGAAAAAGATAATGAGATTAAAAACATAACTTAACTTATATCTCTTTTGTGCATTTTTAGATAAAGACATCGCTTTCATCATGCAGTCCACACATGCCTGTCTCTACATCTTTGTGTTTGGGATAATGGTAATAAGAATGTCATCTTCGAAGGCTACAAACAGATGTCCATTATCTCAAAATGTGGTTGAACTGAAAAGATATTATGAGACTATTAAGGATATTTTGGTAAGCAGTTTATATCTTCTTATGTTTATCGTGAGAATTTGTTATACTAGTTGCAATGCAATTTTAGGAACTAGTTACCTGGGATTTGTAAATTGCCGTCCCCTGTAATCCAGTAGAAGTCATTCAGTATACATACTGTAAACTATACCTGATGGAGGAACTTACCCAGTTTCTAATTCTAGTGTTACCTTTATTCTACCACAAAACTAACTATAACTTAACAAAATGCCTCTCACTAGGCACATAAGCACCCCTGTAGCAATCTACTGAATTCATGAAGCCATGTACGAAAAGTCACACATTTTTCTGCAAGTCTCATTTTCACAGAAATATTAGGTTTTTATATACCGTAGCTCTTTCTACTTTTTTAACTGGAGTTTAGCAGGAGAGAGCATTTTCTCATTTTTTACACAGCCTGGCACATTTACTTCAATTCACATCCGGCAATTGCAGTGAATTATATCTTAGATGACAGTTCATAGCTGGCGTGACTAAAAAATTTTGGGCATCTTATGCCAACATATTTTCCCTTAAGAGTGGCATATTAAATGCTAGTCATAAAGGCAATCTGTGATCAGTGTCACCCACACTAACCGGTTGGTATAGGTGTAGTGTGGGTGATTCTGATGATAATGATACTTACCTATCCCTGATCCATGGTCCCGTTCTTGGTCCCGTTATCTTCCTTATTCTGGTGGCAGGCTTGGTGCATGGCAAGAGCACGCTGACCTCACTACTGCTGCTTCCCCAAGCCTGCTCGTAGGCAGGGTAGGGTGGGGAAGCAGTAGCGGTGACATCAGCATGCTCCTGCCATGCACCAAGCCTACCACTGAAGAAAGATAACAGACAAACAGATCTACTGATCGGAGGTAGGTAAGTATTGTTACCATTAGTGTCAGCCGTGCTTCCAGAGTGTTTAATAGCAGTTTTCAGAGCATTTTATATATATATATATATATATATATATATATATATATATATATATATGTATATATATATATATATATATATATATATTTATTTATTTATTTATTTATAAACTGAACCCACAAAATACAAGGAAGCAATTTATAATAATATATAGAAAATTAATTAGTAGTAAATACATAAACTATACATAAACTAATAAAAGCTATGTTCCTACATCTTTCATCCCCAACTTTTCTAGTTAGATGTACTTTGTATCATAAAACATTATTTTTACTATTTTGGTTTGTTCATAAAAAAAAAAATAAGAAAAAAAAGGACCATGTTGTGAGCAAAAAATGGCATATCCTTAATGTATTGTGAGGAGAGGATTGGCAGACATTATAATATTCTTGCCCTTAGGGTACTCCAAATACTTATATCTGCTACTTATAAGTACAATATAAATATTATATTTTATTATTTACTCGACTTTAATTGTCGATGACCTTTTTCTACAACAGGACACTGACAAAGTCACAAACATCCGTCTACTGAGAGCAAGTGCTCTGAACAGAATACATGTAAGTAACAAAAGTTCTTATCACCACCACATATCTGATATATTTGTTTTCCATAGATTTTAGTCACAACAGATGACAATTTTGTCAAACTTATAATAAGGAGTTACAAGTAGTAGAATCTCTGTTGAACATTGGGTATGTAAGCTCCAAGATGGAGAGGGTTTTGATGAAGGACTGGAAAAGAGGAATAGATAACATCCAAGTCACTTAGGAAGTCTAAAGTATGGAGACTGTAAATTCAATCTAGGTCTTTCGTATGTTATAGTATTGCTTTGTGTCTGCAAACAATTCCTCCATTCTTTGAGGTGCAATATTTCCCTGTACCATTCAAAAAGTGTGTGTGTTTTATGGGCATGTTTTTGAGTTCGCTGACCTCGCTTCCACAAGCACAAAATGCAAAAGACATTTAGAGCGGGGATCGGACCACATGAATGTTAAATATACAATCTTATCAGCATGATGCTATAAAGACAGAGAAGCTGAGCAGATTAATACATACTTTTGTGAGGACACCAGTAACTTCCGTATAAATTGAATGGTATTTATTTAAAACTCTGCATATTCTTGGCTTAGGAGTCCAGTATTCAGTCCTTATCAGTGATAAGACATCTATCTCTATGTATACTTATGCAGGGAAGGCTGTCAATCATGAAGAAGAACACCCACTGGACTCCTCCTTCAAGGATTTTAACCAAGAAGTTATAGGTTATGCTAAACCTTTTCCCGTAAAACTATATACAGTATCAATCTGCTCAGCTCCTCTTGCTTTATAAATTATGTCAGTACATTAAACAGCATTTACTAGGTTCCTAGACACTAGACAGGTTCCTTTAAAGACCTGCTTGATACACTTGATCTTTTGAACTTACTATCATTTTTGGAGAAACTCTCTAAGGGGAGATTTATCAAAACTTGCCTAAAGGAAGAGTGATGCAGTTGCCCACAGCAACCAATCTGATTGGCAGAGAGCATTTTGCAGAGGCCTTGCTAAAAATGAAAGAAGCGATCTGATTGGTTGCTATGGACAACTGGGCAACTTTTCCTATGGGCAGGTTTTGATAAGTCTCCCCCTATTCTAGCAAATGAGTTGAGAAGTGGGCTTTGGGGCTTTAATTGCACTATTGAAAAAGTAACAGGATTTACAGGAATACTGGAGTGGAAAATACCGTAACTTATCCTTCGGATAGGGGAACGTTATTTTCCACTACAGTATTCCTTTAAAGCTGCAGTCATTCCTTTATTTAATCTCCACTTAAAGGATTTACAGCTGCAGTCATTACTTTATTCTCTACCCAGATACCAGGATGTCAGAAGTTCAGGGAACCCCCGTACACTCATTTGCATAAAATTTGAGAGTTCAGAACCCTCACCTATCAGATAAACTCTAGATTTATATGGGGAAACCCCTTTAATATTTAGATACAGTACAGTGTCTAATAAAAGATTACATTTGTATTCACCAAAACTCTGCTCAAAAATATGATCTACAGTGATCCCACAACATACGATAGTAATTTGTTCCAAATTAACCATGATTACTTGAATCCATTGTATGTTGAGGGATCTATGCAGTAATCCATGCTGTAATAGTAAAGTTATACTCACTTGTCCCCGCCGCTCCGGACAGTCACCGCTGCCCTGGATCGTCTCTCTCCATCACCATCATCATGTTTCTGCACACGCCATTCCTATTGGATGACGAGACGGTGTGTGCGGTGACCTGATGACGACGAAGAAGAGCGACGGCCATGCAGTGGAGCATGAAGAGGACGTTCCGGGAACATCGAGGACAGGTGAGTTACACTCACCGGAGCACACGGGGCACATTAAACGGCTATCCGGCAGCAGCTGAAGCAGTCTGCACTGCCAGATAGCCGTTTATGCGATGGCCTTGACATACAAAAGCATCATATGTTGATGCTGCCTTCAACATAAGATGGCCTCTGAGAGGTCATCGTATGTTGAAATGATCGTATGTCATGGCCATCGTAGGTTGGGGGATCACTGTAGTTTTTTCACTAACCAAGACCTAAAAGCAGACCATGGCATACCTTATAATATCCATAGTCCTTTCCTTTCCAGTGCCTAGATATAAGCTGCCTTTTTGTTATTATACAAATTGGGCTCAAATGCACAATGCCCAATAGGGAAAGAGCCCAGGCAGTTCCAGCCCAAGTCCTCTTTATCTAGTGCCTGTCGGTCAATAAGGGTAGATGGCTGCATGTAGGCCAGGGGGTGGTGATAAAGAAGACATAGATGTTGTACATCTTGATTTTCCAAAGCATTTGATACAGTGCTACATAAAAGATTGGTACATAAAATGAGAATGCTTGGACTGGGGGAAAATGTGTGTAAGCATTTAAGTAACTGGCCTATTCTATTTAATATATTTATTAATGATGTTGTTGAGGGATTGCATTGTAAAGTAGCAATCTTTGCAGATGATACTAAACTCTGTAAAGTGGTTAACACAATAAAGGACAGTGCACTGTTACAAATGGATCTGAATAGGCTGTAGGTTTGGCAGATGAGGTTGAATGTAAGGTTATGTACAGTGGGGCAAAAAGTCTTTAGTCAGCCACCAATTGTGCACGTTCTCCAACTTAAAAAGATGAGAGAGGCCTGTAATTTTCATCATATGTATAATTTAACTATGAGAAACTTAATGAGAAAAAATCCATAAAATCATATTGTCTGATTTTTAAAGAATTTATTTGGAAATGATGGTGGAAAATAAGTATTTGATCAATAGCAAAAGTTCCTCTCAATACTTTGTTGTATACCCTTTGTTGGCAATGACAGAGGTCAAATGTTTTCTGTAAGTCTTCACAAGGTTTTCACACAGTGTTGCTGGTATTTTTGCCCAAGCCTCCATGCAGATCTCCTCTGGAGCAGTGATGTTTTAGGGCTTTCACTAGGCAACACAGACTTTAAACTCCATCCAAAGGTTTTCCATGCGGTTGAGATCTGGAGACCTTAAAATGCTTCTACCAAAGCCACTCCATCTTCCATTTTCTAATTATTGCTCCCACAGTTGATTTCTTCACACCAAGCGGCTTACCTATTGCAGATTCAGTCTTCCCAGCCTGGTGCAAGTCTACAATTTTGTTTCTGGTGTCCTTCGACAGCTCTTTGGTCTTGGCCATAGTGGAGTTTGAAGTGTGACTGGTTGAGGTTGCGGACAGGTGTCTTTTATACTGATAACAAGTTCAAGCAGGTGCCATTAATACAGGTAACAAGTGGAGGATAGAGGAGACCCTTAACCCCTTAAGGACCCGGGGTTTTTCCGTTTTAACATTTTAGTTTTTTCCTCCTTACCTTTAAAAAATCATAACTCTTTCAATCTTTCACCTAAAAATCCATATGATGGCTTATTTTTTGTGCCACCAATTCTACTTTGTAGTGACGTCAGTCATTTTACCCAAAAATCTACGGCGAAACAGAAAAAAAAATCAATGTGAGACAAAATTGAAAAAAAACGCCATTTTGTAACTTTTGGGGGCTTCCGTTTCTGCACAGTACATTTTTCGGTAAAAATGACACCTTTTTATTTTGTAGGTCCATACGGTTAAAATGATACCCTACTTATGTAGGTTTGATTTTGTCATACTTCTGGAAAAAATCATAACTACATGCAGGAAAATGTATACATTTAAAATTGTCACCTTCTGACCCCTATAACTTTTTTATTTTTCCGCGTATGGGACGGTATGAGGGCTCATTTTTCACGCCGTGATCTGAAGTTTTTAGTGGTACCATTGCATTGATAGGACTTTTTGATAGGTTTTTATTCATTTTTTCATGATATAAAAAGTGACCAAAAATGCACTATTTTGGACTTTTGAATTTTTTTGCGTGCACGCCATTGACCGTGCGATACCACATATGTTTATTTTTATTTACACTGGGTTTTTTTATGGGAAAAGGGGGGTGATTCAAACTTTTAATAGGGGAGGGGTTAAATGATCTTTATTCACTTTTTTTTCCACTTTTTTTTTGCAGTGTTATAGCTCCCATAGGGACCTATAACACTGCACACACTGATCTTTCACATTGATCACTGGTTTCTCATAAGAAACCAGTGATCGATGATTCTGCCGCTTGACTGCTCATGCCTGGATCTCAGGCACTGAGGAGTCATTCGGCGATCGGACAGCGAGGAGGCAGGTAGGGACCCTCCAGCTGTCCTTTAAGCTGTTTGGGATGCTGCGATTTCACCGTGGCTATCCTGAACAGCTCCCTGAGCTAACCGGCATGGTTTCACTTTCATTTTAGACGTGGCGTTCAACTTTGAACGCCGCGTCTAAAGGGTTAATAGAGCGCGCTATTAGCCCGGGACCCGTGGCTAATAGCACGCGGCATTGATCGCGCTGCCGCGCGCTATTAACCCTTTAGACACGCCGTGGCCCCACGTTATAGATCGGGAGCGGACTCAGGTACGCCCTGGGTCCTTAACAGGTTAAAGAAGAAGTTACAGGTCTCTGAGTGCCAGAAATCTTGTTTGTTTGTAGGTGACCAAATACTTATTTTTCACCATAATTTGCTAATAAATTCTTTAAAAATCAGACAATGTGATTTTATGGATTTTTTTTCTCATTATGTCTCTCGTAGTTGAGGTATACCTATGATGAAAATTCAGGCCTCTCTCATCTTTTTAAGAGAGAGAACTTGCACAAACGGTGGCTGACTAAATACTTTTTTGCCCCACTGTACATGGGGAGAAAAATTCCAGGCTGGGATTATGTATTAAATGGGAGAACACTTGTGACAACTGACATGGAAAAGGATTTAGGAATCTTAGTTAACAGTAAATTTAGCTGTAGTGATCAGTATTGGGCAGCTGCTGCCAAGGCAAATACAATTATGTGGTACATCAAAAAGGACATAGATGCCCACGACAAGGAAATAATTCTACCACTGTACAAATCACTAATTCAGACCACACATGGAATACTGTGTACAGTACTGGGCACCAGTGTACAAGAAAGACACAGTGGAGCTGGAGAGGGTTCAAAGAAGGGCCACCAAAGTAATAAGGGGAATGGGAGGACTACGGTACCAAGAAAGATTATCTCAATTAGGGTTATTTAGTTTAGAAAAAAGGATTAGGGGGGCTCTAATAACCATGTATAAATATGTCAGGGGGCAGTACAGAGATCTCTCCCATGACCTATTTATACCCAGAACTGTATCTTTAACAAGGAGGCATCTTCCACGTTTAGAGGAAAGAGAGTTTCTATACCAACACAGACAGAGGTTCTTTACTGTAAGAGCAGTGAGACTGTGGAACTCTTTTTCGGAGGAGGTGGTCATGGGAAACTCAGTAAGAGAGTTCAAAAGGGGTCTGGAAGGTATTTTGGAGAATAATAACACTACAGGCTATGGACACTAGATTTATACGGACAGAACGTTGATCCAGGGATTTAGTCTGATTGTCATGTTTGGAGTCAGGAAGGAATTTTTACCTCTAGTATGAGGGTTTTTTTGCCTTCCTCTGGATCAACTCAGCAAGGACTTAATAGGGATATAGGTTGAACTTGATGGACTCTGGTCTTTTTTCAACCTTAGAAACT
The DNA here is from genome assembly GCF_029499605.1 of Hyla sarda. Classification (NCBI taxonomy): domain Eukaryota; kingdom Metazoa; phylum Chordata; class Amphibia; order Anura; family Hylidae; genus Hyla; species Hyla sarda. The sequence continues at coordinate 333,539,569 of NC_079190.1, read as the reverse complement.
ATGTAACTATATGGACTGGACTTGCCTAGGCTCTTGCCATGCTGGGGAACACCCCCTGGGCCCTTTAGACTCATTCTCATATATATAAAAAGGCATATCTTGCCAATGCAAAGAACTATTGCAATAAAACAAGGTATGCCTGGAATCCTGATTACCAGACCTATCTAGCCCTGGGTCCATTTACAGTGATGCTTTCCTGTTGACAGATCCACTGTAAGGGTAGGGTCACACGTACCGAATCCACAGCTTATTTTATGCTGCTGATCTGCTGGTGACACGACCCACACGACCCATAACTTTCCAGACAGACTTTGTTAGAATATCAATGTTTTCTATGTGTAAACTGGTGTACACTGGTGATTGATTGTAGCTGGACATGGGGGTTTTAATTGTTGTCCTTGCTTTTCAGGTATCTGAAAAATGTTGCTTGCTTCTCAAGCTTGGAACATTCTATGTGACCAACGTTTTTCCTCAGCTTGACTTTAATTATAGTAAAACGCATAGAGGATTCACCAATATTGCCAATTCTATGCTTGGTCTGAAGCAAGAACTCAAACATTGTGTATGTATTTCTTTACATTTGCATTGTCCCAATATTAATAAATACTCATGCAAAGAAAAGGAGGTATTCTAAAGCCTCCATTACGCAATAACAAAATATAAAATACCTGTTTATAGTGTTCGTACAGTAAGTGTTCATACAGTATCAACATATAAGTTAGTAATCAAATGGAACATTGTGTTACAATCTAGGTTTACTTGTTTAGATACACTTAACACTGATTTCAAATAAAGCCAATTGCTCTAGGAAACCTACACAAACATATGAACCTTTAACCCCTTAAGGACGCAGCCCATTTGGGCCTTAAGGAGGCAGAAAATTTTATTTTTACGTTTTCATTTTTTCCTCCTCGCCTTCAAAAAATCATAACTCTTTTATATTTTCATCCACAGACTAGTATGAGGGCTTGTTTTTTGCGCGACCAGTTTTCCGTTGTAATGCCATCACTCACTTTACCATAAAATGTATGGCGCAACCAAAAAAATACTATTTGTGTGAGAAAATTAAAAAGAAAACCACAATTTTGCTAATTTTGGAAGGTTTCGTTTTCACGCCGTACAATTTACGATAAAAGTGACATGTGTTGTTTATTCTTTGGGTCAATACGATTAAAATTATATCTATGATAACATACTTTTCTATTACTTTTGTGCTTAAAAAAAATCACAAACTTTTTAACCAAATTAGTACGTTTAAGATCCCCCTATTTTGAAGACCTATAACTTTTTCATTTTTCCGTAAAAGCGGCGGTATGAGGGCTCATTTTTAGCACAGTGATCTGTACTTTTTATTGATACTATATTTGCTTATATAAAACTTTTAATCCATTTTTTTTATAAATTTTTGTTTGGAATAAAATGTCATAAAAAGCAGCTATTTTGGACTTTTTTTTTTTTACGTTCACGCCGTTCACCGTACGGTATCATTAACATTTTATTTTAATAGTTCAGATATTTACGCATGTGGCGATACCAAATATGTATATAAAATATTTTTGTTAACACTTTTTGGGGGTGAAATAGGGAAAATGGGGCAATTAACGTTTTTATTGGGGGAGGGTTTTTTCAAATTTTTTTAACTTTATTTTTTTACTTTTATTTTTGCTCTTTAATAGTCCCTATAGGGGGACTATTTAAAGCAATCACTCGATTGCTAATCCTGTTCAGTGCTATGTATAGGACATAGCACTGATCAGGGTTATCGTTGATCTTCTGCACTGCAGGAAGGCAGATTAGAGCAGAAAACTCCCGGAAGACAGCGGAGCCAGGTGAGGGGACCTCCGGCTGCCGTGCTGGACGATCGGATCGCCGCGGCAGCGCTGCGGGCGATCCGATCATTCAATTAAGTGACCGTGATGCTGCAGATGCCGTGATCTGTATTGATCACGGCATCTGAGGGGTCAATGGGGGACATCCGCGGGATCGCTGATGTCCGCCATTACCGGCGGGTCCCTTGCTGCAAACAACAGCCGGGACCTGCCACGCATGATCCGGGCATTGCTCCGATGCCCCGTGATTATGCTTAGGACGTAAATGTACATCCTGGTGCGTTAAGTACCACGTCACCAGGACGTACATTTACGGCGCTCGTCGTTAAGGGCTTAAAGGGGTACTCCCTTGGAAAACTTTTTTTTGTTTTTAAATCAACTGGTGCCAGAAAGTTAAACAGATTTGTAAATAACTTCTATTAAAAAATCTTAATCCTTCCAGTACTTTTTAGGGGCTGTATACTAAAGAGAAATCCAAAAAAGAAATGCATTTCCTCTGATGTCATGACCCCAGTGCTCTCTGCTGACTTCTGCTGTTAATTTTAGGAACTGTCCAGAGCAGAAGAAAATCCCCATAGCAAACATATGCTGCTCTGGACAGTTCCTAAAATGGACAGCAGAGGTCAGCAGAGAGCACTGTGGTCATGGCATCAGAGGAAATTAGTTTAATTTTTGGATTTCTCTTTAGTATACAGCCCCTAAAAAGTACTGAAAGGATTAAGATTTTTTTTATAAAAGTGATTTACAAATCTGTTTAACTTTCAGGCACCAGTTGATTTAAAAAAAAAAAAGTTTCCCACGGGAGTACCCCTCCTTAAGGACCCATGACATACCGGTACGTCATGAGCACGCTCCAAATCTATAACGCGGGGCAACGGCTGGGACACGTGGCTAATAGCGCAAAGTTGAATGCCACGTCTAAAGTGAAAGTGAAAGCATGCCGGTTAGCTCAGGGAGCTTTTCGGGATAGCCGCGGCGAAATCGCGGCATCCCGAACAGCTTGCAGAACAGCAGGAGGGTCCCTACCTGCCTCCTCGCTGTCCGATCGTCGAATGACTGCTCAGTGCCTGAGAGCCAGACATGAGCAGTCAAGCAGCAGAATCATCGATCAATGGTTTCCTATGAGAAACCAGTGATCAATGATAAAGATCAGTGTGTGCAGTGTTATAGGTCCCTGTGGGAGCTACAACACTGCAAAAAAAAGTGAAAAAAAGTGAATAAAGATCATTTAACCCCTTCCCTATTAAAAGTTTGAATCACCCCCCTTTTCCCATTAAAAAAAAAAACACAGTGTAAATTAAAATAAACATATGTGGTATCCCCGCTGTGGAAATGTCCGAATTATAAAAATATATCGTTAATTAAACCGCACGGTCAATGGCGTACGCGCAAAAAAATTCCAAAGTACAAAATAGGGCATTTTTGGTCACTTTTTATATCATGAAAAAATGAATAAAAAGCGATCAATAAGTCCTATCAATGCAAAAATGGTACCGTTAAAAACTTCAGATTGCGGCGCAAAAAATGAGCCCTCATACCGCCCCATACACGGAAAAAAAAAAGTTATAGGGGTCAGAAGATGACAATTTTAAACTTATTTATTTTCCTGCATGTAGTTATGATTTTTTCTAGAAGTACGACAAAATCAAACCTATATAAATAGGGTATCATTTTAATTGTATGGACCTACATAATAAAGATAAAGTGTCCTTTTTAACGAAAAATTTACTACATAGAAACGGAAGCCCCCAAAAGTTACAAAACTGCGTTTTTTTTCAATTGTGTCTCACAATGATTTTTTTTTTCCGTTTCGCGGTAGATTTTTGTGCAAAATGACTGATGTCATTACGAAGTAGAATTGGTGGCACAAAAAATAAGCCATCATATGGATTTTTAGGTGCAAAATTGAGAGTTATGATTTTTTAAAGGCAAGGAGGAAAAAATTAAAAATGCAAAAACGGAAAAACCCTCGGTCCTTAAGGGGTTTAGCACTATGGCAAACATTGCATTTGGTTAGGTTTAAACCAGGGAATGTAGAATAAAAAAAAAATTCACAGGTTGTAGAAAGAAATATTAATCCTTTACTTTCTTATATAGCATGCTACAATGAGGTGCCCATGTGGGGAACAGGCACACACAGCAATGGAAAAATTCAAGAATGACTATTACAAGGTTTGTAACATTTTGTACACTTTGGATTTTTTTTATTTATTTACAATACCTTGGTAGTCTTTGTTTTATTAATTTCATTTGTAAGGAACATAATTCCATTTTTATGTTCTTTGTACTGCTCTTCTTTATTAGGTCATTTATGTAAATAGTATATGGCAACATAACTCTTTACAGATAGAATTTTGCCAAAGTTCCAGTGTGACACCCAAATAACATTGAAACAAAGGAGCCATATGCGGCTCACAGACTGCTGAGGGCCAAACAGTAGTCCAAGGAAGATGTTCTATAACTCAACATAATTGCACACAAAGAGTTACCAATTTAGATTTCTTCTAAAAGAGTAGACAGTAGTTCAATCTGAACGCTAAAAGTTAAATTGTAAAGCAAAGTTTTGGGGTAGTTGAGACTGAAACATTTGTATTGGCCCCTGGTTAGCAGTAACTCATTTCTTGATATTTATGTGTATTTTATAGTCACTTTCTTCAAGTTTAGCAGGCCATTGACAGTTAATTTGGTGTTATGAAAAGCACAAGAATAGGAAATAGCTGAAAGATTGCAGCACTATGCATGTACTATTTGGTCCTAACATGGGACAATCTGCTTGCAAATTTTAATATTTAGAGCTTTTCCAAAATGTAATAGGGGGTAGGGGAAGATATGATAATTACCCCTCCTCCTAGATTTTGTTTGCGATTTAAATTTTTATTTAGAAAATAAATTCTCAGATTCAGTTATATTTATATATTTGATTCACATGGTCACTTGCCGTCTTTCTTTTCACAGCTGAAAACACAAGATGCTACTCTTAAAGCTGTTGGAGAGATGAACATACTTTTTCACTGGATAGAGAAGAATTTTTAGGAATCAATATAATTCCTAATGGGTAATTCAAGTTGTCATCCTTGAATTTATTTGTTTATAAAATAGCAAATCATCCAATTTTCTAATATTTAAATTTCTACTGATATGCCTGTCTTATACCAGCACAGTAGCTCCTGTCTAAAAAAGTGTACCTGTCATTAGCAAAAACCTTTTCTATACTGTAGAAAATAACATTATATGTACATTGGTTAAAAAGGTGCATATTTTTGTCCCTGCAGCTATTGCCTGACCAAATACAGGAAGTGTGGGTGGATAAGGGCTCTGTGCACTGAGGACAAGCAGGGTTCTGTGCACTGAGGATAAGCAGGGTTCTGTGTACTGAGGACAAGCAGGGTTCTGTGCACTGAGGACAAGCAGGGTTCTGTGTACTGAGGACAAGCAGGGTTCTGTGCACTGAGGACAAGCAGGGTTCTGTGCACTGAGGACAAGCGGGGCTCTGTGCACTGAGGACAAGCAGGGTTCTGTACACTGAGGACAAGCAGGGCTCTGTACACTGAGGACAAGCAGGGCTCTGTACACTGAGGACAAACAGGGCTCTGTACACTGAGGACAAGCAGGGTTCTGTACACTGAGGACAAGCAGGGCTCTGTACAATGAGGCCAAGCAGGGCTCTGTGTACTGAGGACAAGCAGGGTTCTGTACACTGAGGACAAGCAGGGCTCTGTACACTGAGGACAAGCAGGGCTCTGTACACTGAGGACAAACAGCGCTCTGTACACTGAGGACAAGCAGGGTTCTGTACACTGAGGACAAGCAGGGTTCTGTACACTGAGGACAAGCAGGGTTCTGTGCACTGAGGACAAGCAGGGATCTGTGCACTGAGGACAAGCAGGGCTCTATGCAGTGAGGACAAGCAGGGCTCTGTACACTGAGGACAAGCAGGTTTCTGTACACTGAGGACAAGCAAGGCTCTGTACACTAAGGACAAGCAGGGCTCTGTACACTGAGGACAAGCAGGGTTCTGTACACTGAGGACAAGCAGGGTTCTGTGCACTGAGAACAAGCAGGGCCCTGTACACTGAGGACAAGTGGGGTTCTGTGCACATAGGCTAGGCGACATGCTCCTGGCTCACACAGCAGGATGATTGACAAGCCAGGAGCCTGCACAGAGCCCTGCTTGTCCTCACTTCCTGTATTTGGACTCCTCATAGAGACACACAGGCAAGAGCTGCAGGGACAGAATTTTTTCACCCAAAAATATGCACATCTTTTGACCAATGTATATTACAAATACACATATAATAGTATTATCTACAATATATAAAAATATTTTGCTAATGACAGGTACACTTTAAGCTGAAAGTGGATCTGTCAGCAAAATATGCTGCCCTATGTATTGATAACATATTAAATATACGGGTCTGTACTGGCAACAAAAACACCACAATTTGGCTAATAGGAACACTGAAAGAATAGTCATAGTTATGAGTCATTTGTATTTATAATGGGAGTGCTCTCCCAGATTTCCCCCATCCGTCCCTACGGTGACTGACATACTGTTGTGTATGCAAGCCTATCTGTCGACAGTTCTGAAAAGCAGTCAAGGTGAGCATAGATGTAGGGAGTGCACTCTCCTCATGATTCTAGCAGATATGTTGTATTATAGCAAATGTGATGCATAAGGCAACATATAAAACATACAGATCCACAGAATAAGAAAGAATATTGGAAAATGGTGCAGTTTCCTATTTTATGAATAAATACCATATAAACAAAACTAGCTAAGGCTGGGTTCACACTACGTTTTGTCCCATACGGGAGCGCATACGGCAGGGGGGAGCTAAAAGCTCGCGCTCCCGTATGTGACCGTATGCGCTCCCGTATGCCATTCATTTCAATGAGCAGACCGGAGTGAAACGTTCGGTCCGGTCGGCTCATTTTTGCGCCGTATGCGCTTTTACAACCGGACCTAAAACCGTGGTTGACCAACGTTGTTGGTGAACAATATCTATTTATATATTTATTTATTTATGTATTTATTTAGTTGAGTTGGATTTTTTGTTAATGTTTGTTAATTTTGTTATTGAAAGTTTTTCTTTTTATGTACATGTAATATTTTATATTTTTTTTATAATGATAAATATTGTCACTACACCCATTTTTATCACCCCCTCCGTTTTATTCATCATGTGCCCCCATGCTCCATGCACTTATATTTGTTAACACTTATACTGGCTGGTGACTGGTTCACCCGCCTTCACTTGAACTTTCCTAGTTATAAAATATGGACCATTGTAGAAATGAAGCATTTTATTCCTTCAGCCGTTTGTATCGAACCCTTTCCTTATAGACTGTAAGCTCTTGAGAGGAGGGCCCTCACTGGGATTTCATTATGGTTAATGTGTTTTTCTGTAATGTCTGATTTTTCTCTATATATGTAGAGAATATATTGTAATGTGCTGCAGCATATTTTGACTCTATATAAATATATTGTTATTTATATTATTATGAAGATAATTATTATGATTACTATTTGTACTAATTTATTATTACTATTATTATTATTGTCTATTTTTATATAAGTATACATTATGTAGAATAAAAATTTAGGTGTACTTATCCAATTATTGCAAATTTTCCCCCCTCAATAAAGAATTATACCAGTTCGTAGGTTATGTGTGGTATTACTGCTTAACCCTATCAATTTTAATAGTGACAATAATGCAAACTCAAAACTAGTGCAGTGCTGTTTTTAGAAGACATTTAGAAGACATTTAGGGGAGATAAATGTGCCGGCACCATAAATCTAGTGCAATATACACAAAAAAGCTAACTGACTAGCGCCACATTATTAATGTATTTTGGATACTTCTAAGACACTGTCTTGCTTCACTTGACAAAAGGGCTTACATTAAAGTGGGTGTGGTTTCAGTATTAAATAAACCAAAAATGCAAAACCTTGTTTTTGGACTAAAAGTAAGCCAACTAGTCAATAGTGCAAACTTATACTAAATAGTCTGTAGGCTGTTGGTCAACGAATGTATCAAATGTTTCATAGTTGGTCATGTCTTTTGATTAATCTCTAACTCCGTACCAGCTACCGCCAACATTTTAGCACACAGTAGTGCGTGTCAAGCCTTTTCCGTTATTTTTCACACCTCCTTCACGAATAAGGCACAAAAGTGTCTAAATTTGTCTAAAGCATAAAAGCACGCAACAAAAATAGTGTATAGGCAACAGTAAAGAAATCTTGGATTTTTTTGTAATTTTAAAAGATTTTTCGATCTTTTCTTTGTTTTTTCATTTTATTTAGTTATTCAGAAAATGGTATAATTTAAACAATAAACACATTTTCCTTTGATACATGGCCCACAAACCCATCCTCTCTCCAGCAGACAGATGGAGAAAGAAAAAATAGGGCATATTTTATTCAAATCATCTTAATATGTTACTAAAATTTAAAAATTTTTCCTAACTTTGGAGAAAACTTAGATATTTATTCCACAAGTAAAAAGGAAAAGAAGATTGTCATGTTGCTCTTCCTGGCACTTTTAATATACACATATAAAAACTTAAATATCCCCATATAAAAACTAAAGAACAATGAAAATGGTTGAATTTTATGAGGATACTTCTTAAAGGAGAAGCCTAATCCTAAAAATTTGTGAAAACGCTTCTCCTCCACGGTGCCTCGGCTTTCCCTTTGAGCGGCACGTCACAACCTCTACCTGAAGCGTGGGTCGTCACGCCACCTCCATATATCTATATAGGAGAGCCCAAGATAACAAAACAGCTCTCTCATAGAAATACATGGAGGGTACGTGTTGTGACGCGCCGCTCCAGGGGAAAGCCAGGCCCCATACAGGAGATCGTGGTGGTGGTGGTGGGGGGGGGGGGTCCATCCTAAAACCTATCCCCTATCCTTAAATATGGCATTCACTTATGCAAACCTATCTATATTTTTCTCATCCCTTTTTAATGTACATCCATACCTGGTTGAGGTACATAAATGATATATTCATGATTTGTAGGGACTCAATACAAATTCTGGGAAATTCTTAAATAAAGCGAACGGATTATATAGATTCCTGCAGTATATAGGCATAAGCCTGTTATTTTTAATCTATTTCTCTAACATTTTAATCTATTTTTAGTCAGCTGACTTAAATGTCTACAATAAAATGATAGATCACATCATTTTGGAGATGTTTTAGATGCTCTTCTTTACAACACCGATGCAGTCCATTGCACTAGAGCCCCTGTTCTCATAATCAGTGGGGGGTCCCCCAGATCAGACAAAATAAGGGTCTGTAGATATGAAAAATGTAATTGTGATAAAACCACATTTTAATGGGCACAGCTGTCACGCTTCCTCCCATAGGCTTTCATTGAGGGGGCAGAGCTTGACATCACAAGGGGGCGGTGCCGTGATGTCACAATGGTCCGGCCCCCGTGATCGCCAGTAATCAGACCCGGAGAGAACGTGCTCCGGGGACTGATTGTAACGGGGTGCTGTGTGCAAGATCACGGGGGTCCCCAGTGGCGGGACCCCGGCGATTAGGCATCTTATCCCCTATGCTTTGAATAGGGGATAAGATGTCTTAGCTCCGGAGTACCCCTTTAAGGACCAGGCCAATTTTATGTTTGCTTTTTCTTTTTTTCCTCCTCGCCTTCTAAAATCCATAACGCTTTTATATTTCCATCTACAGACCCATATCAGGGCTTGTTTTTTGTGTGACCAAACCTCTCATTTTACCATAAAATGTATGGCGAACCCAAAAAAATATTTTTTTAGGGAGGAAATTTAAATGAAAACCACCTTTTGGAGGGGTTTGTTTTCACACCGTACAATTTATGGTAAAAATTACATGTGCTCTTTATTCTGTGGGTCAATACAATACTTTTATATTTTTGTACCGCTTAAAAAAATCTAAAACTTTTTGTACAAAATCAGTAATCTAAAATCGCCCTATTTTGACCACATATAACTTTTTCATTATATAGGGCGGTATGATGGCTCATTTTTTGCGCCATCATCTTTACTTTTTATCGATACCACATTTGCATAAACCGTATTTTTTGGCGTATAACACGCACTGGCGTATAACACTCACCCCTATTTTAACAGGGAAATTTAAGTTAAAAAAAAATAAAATGTAAAATAAATGACTTGGACTAAATGCCACATCATCCCCCCCCCCCAACTTCGTTTTCTTCTGCACCTCAGTTTGGTCCTGTCCCCTTCAGTGCCACATCATTCCTTCCCTTTTATCAGTCCCTTTGCCACATTTACCCCTCTCATCGCCACCCCCCATTGTCTCATCATTTCCCCCTGTCATAGACCACCACTAGCCATACAGCCATTAAGCATTTAGTGCCTCCCCCCACCATCATTTCCCCCTGTCTCATCATCCCCCACCCTGTCTCATCATGCCCAGGATCATTCCCCCCCATATCATTTCCCCCTGTCGCACCATCCCCCCCACCCTGTCTCAACATGTCCCCCCATCATTCCTCCCTCATCATCCCCCACCCTGTCTCATCATCCCCCACCCTGTCTCATCATGCCCCCCATCAATCCCCCCTCATCATTTCCCCCATCTCATCATCCCCCCACCCTGTCTCATTATTACCCCCATCATTCTCCCCTGCTCATCCCCACGCTCTGTCTCATCATCCCCCCTCAACCTGTCTCATTATCCCCCCCATCATTTCCCCCCCCCTTCATCATTTCCCCCTGTCTCATCATCCCCCCATCATGTTCCTCCTATGCCAGTGGTCATCAACCTGCGGACTTCCAGATGTTGCAAAACTACAACTCCCAGCATGCCCGGACAGCCAACGGCTGGGAGTTTTAGTTTTGAAACATCTGGAGGTCCGCAGGTTGAAGACCACTGTAATATGCTATTCTTCCATTTTCCTTACCTGGCTGCGCTTCGGCTGTCTTGAGAGATGCGGTCAGTGAAGCAGATGAGTGACGTCCTCTCCCGGCTCCTCTGCGCGGCATCAGGGATGTCACTTTTCGGCGGCAACTACAGGAAATGAAAAGTGACGTCACTGATGCCGCGCAGAGAAGCCGGCAGACAAGGTCACTCATCTGCTTCACTGACCGCAGCCCGCAAGACCCCCCGCCTGACCTGCCGAAGCACAGCCAGGTAAGGAGGATAAACAAAACTATGAAAAGCAGGGAAAGGGGGAATCATGAGGGAGGTGTTACGCCGAGCGCTCCGGGTCCCCGTTCCTCCCCAGAGCGCTCGCCTCATCTTCGTTGTTGCAGCGCCCCGGTCAGATCCACTGACCGGGTGCGCTGCGGTCCCGCCTTCAGCCGGGATGCGATTCGCGAGGCGGATAGCGCCCGCTCGCGATGCGCACCCCGGCCCCCGTACCTGACTCGCTCTCCCTCGGTCCTGTCCCGGCGCGCGCGGCCCCGCTCCCTAGGGCGCGCGCGCGCCGGGTCTCTGCGATTTAAAGGGCCAGTGCACCAATGATGGTGCCTGGCCCAATCTTCCCAATTAGCTTAATTGGCTCCCACCTGTGCACTTCCCTATATCTAGTCTCCTCCCTTGCACTCCCTTGCCGGATCTTGTTGCCTTAGTGCCTAGTGAAAGCGTTCCCTTGTCTGTTCCTAGTCCGTGTTCCTGACCTCCTGCCGTTGCCCCTGACTACGATCCTTGCCGCCTGCCCCCGACCTTCTGCTACGTCCGACCTTGCTTCTGCCTACTCCCTTGTACCGCGCCTATCTTCAGCATCTTCAGCAGCCAGAGAGGTAAGCCGTTGCTAGTGGATACGACCTGGTCACTACCGCCGCAGCAAGACCATCCCGCTTTGCGGCGGGCTCTGGTGAAAACCTGTAGTGGCTTAGAACCGGTCCACTAGCGCGGTCCTCTCCATCCCTCTCTGGCACAGAGGATCCACTACCTGCCAGCCGGCATCGTGACAGGAGGGAGAGGTAAGAAAAATTTTAAGCAAAACTCTCACTTGTTTTCTCCCGCACTGTCCACAGGTACTGGTGGATAGTGCGGGAGACGCTGATTAAAAGTTAGGGCAGATCCGGAAAAGGTAGGGCTCATTTTAATCAGCTTCTCCTGCACTATCCACCAGTACCAGTGGATAGTGTGGGAGAAAACAAGTGACAGTTTTACAGAGCGAGGAGGAGACGGCGCTGGTCACTGATTTAAAGTTGCTGCTAATACTTAACAAGCAGCTGCTGCCGCTTTAAATCAGTGACCAGAAGACTTATCGGCGTATAACACGCTGGCAGGCTTTTTGCCTTAAATTTAAGTTTAAGTGTTATACACGGATAAATAAGGTATATAAACTTTTATATCATTTTTTATTATTTGTATTTTTTTATAAAATGTGACAAAAAATCTGCATTTTTGGACTTTTTAAAAAACTTTTTACATTTATGCCGTTCACCGTATGGGATCATTAACATTATATTTTGATAGTTTGGACATTTATGCACATGGCAATACCAAATATGTTTATAAAAAAATATATATATTTTATGATTTTTGGGAATAAAATGGGAAAAACTGACAATTTTCATTTATATTTGGGGAGGGAGTTTTTCACTTTTTTTTTACTTTTGATTTTAACATTTTTCTACTTTTTTTTTTACACTTTTTATGTCTCCATAGGGGACTATCTACAGGGTGGGCCATTTATATGGATACACCTTAATAAAATGGGAATGGTTGGTGATATTAACTTCCTGTTTGTGGCACATTAGTATATGTGAGGGGGGAAACTTTTCAAGATGGGTGGTGACCATGGTGGCCATTTTGAAGTCGGCCATTTTGAATCCAACTTTTATTTTTTCAATGGGAAGAGGGTCATGTGACACATCAAACTTATTGGGAATTTCACAAGAAAAACAATGATGTGCTTGGTTTTAACGTAACTTTATTCTTTCATGAGTTATTTACAAGTTTCTGACCACTTATAAAATGTGTTCAATGTGCTGCCCATTGTGTTGGATTGTCAATGCAATCCTCTTCTCCCACTCTTCACACACTGATAGCAACACCGTAGGAGAAATGCTAGCACAGGCTTCCAGTATGTGTTGTTTCAGGTGCTGCACATCTCGTATCTTCACAGCATAGACAATTGCCTTCAGATTACCCTAAAGATAAAAGTCTAAGGGGGTCAGATCGGGAGACCTTGGGGGCCATTTAACTGGCTCACGACAACCAATCTACTTTCCAGGAAATTGTTCATCTAGGAATGCTCGGACCTAGAGATGAGCGAATCGAAGGTGACGAACCCGAATTCATTACGAAATTTATAAAAAATTTGATTTGCAACAAATGCGAATATCACTGTGATTCTATCGCGTGAATCGCTTCATTAAACTTCATTTTACAGCGTTCCAGGCTATTGGAGACCTAAAATGGCGGATCCACATGTGAGTACATGAGGCAGGGGATTATGGGAGGGCAGGAAAAAGCGGTGGGAATTAAGGTAGGCGGGCTGACCCTGAATCACATGTGAGATGCAGCCTATCAGCATTCATTGACCCCTGTGATGTCACAACCCTATATAATCGGCAGCCATCTTGCCTCTCTTCATTTCCTCTATGCACTCAAAGATAGAGAGGACTGGACTGCGTGTGTGTCTATAGCTTATACCACAGCGTTACACTGCAACTGCTAGTCACATCAGCATTGGGGAAAGACAGGAGTGCAGAGTGCTTTGCTGTTACTCTGAGAAGGATCATTGATATCTAAACCTCCTATTCACGTTATTGAGCATTGCAGCAGAGAGGGGCAGATACCTGTCAGCTGCCTCATACAGATAAACAAGCTTCCTGAACTTTATGAACCATCTTATCTCCTCATTTTTCAGCGCAATTTAGTGTTTTTTTTTTTGCTCCACAAATCTTCTGCTGCTCAGAATTGTGTGACAGAGTGCAATTTAGGGTTTAATCCCTGTAATTTTTTTTTTTTTTGTGTGGTGCTGCACTGTTGGGTCCTGTTGCTGTTCACAAATACATTATTTTTCAGCGGACTGTAGTGCATTTGTCTGCCCTCATACGTGCATAACACATGCCTACATCACAGCAGTCTACTATTCTGTATCTGTAACAAGTCTAGATACAGGGAAAGTCCTGACTCCTGGCAAAAGTTATCACCTGCTGGTGTTTTTAAAAAATACTTATTTTTTCAGCATATTGTTGCGCATATTATTGCCCTCATCAGTGCATACTGCATACGTACATCCAAGAATTGTACCATTTTGTACCTGTTAATCTGTCAAGGGACTACATACTGTGAAAGTCCAAACAATAGTATTCACCGGCCTGTGTTTTACAAAAATACAGATTTTTTTCTGCGTATAGTTGCGCTCACCACCTGGAGCTGTTCCCCCAATCCTATTTTTATGCATTCATTATTTATTTTGCTTCTCGCCATTCCTGAAGGTTTTTTAAATTTTTGTATGCAAATTATCATTGTAACCTTCAGCCGACCGTGACCCGGTGACCCGGTAGCGTTCAGCTAATTGTACATTTAATGTTGGCGCCTTTTGTGTTTGTAACCCCCTGCCTGAACTCTGTCCGGGTTCGAAACTTTTTTAAGTTGCTCTAAATAAACTGCCTTTTTATGGTTTTAATCCAAACCTGGGCTAGTTTTGATTTCGATTTTATCCGAAGGAAGGCGCCATCCTTGTCCGACTTTTTATCTCTATAACTGAAGGCTGTGTCATTCAGGCAAACTTCACCATTCACATAAAAGTTTGCCTCATCACTGAACAAAATCTTCTGCGTAAACTGAGGGTCCTGTTCCAATTTTTGTTTTGCCCATTCTGCAGCACCTGAATCTATGGATACTGGAAGCCTGTGCTAGCATTTCTCCTGTGTTGTTGCTATCAGTGTGTGAAGAGTGGGAGAAGAGGGTTGCATTGACAATCCAACACAATGGGCAGCACATTGAACACATTTTATAAGTGGTCAGAAACTTGTAAATAACTGATGAAAGAATAAACTTACATTAAAACCAAGCACATCATTTTTTTTCTTGAGAAATTCCCAATAAGTTTGATGTGTCACATGACCCTCTTCCTATTGAAAAAACTAAAGTTGGATTCAAAATGGCCGACTTCAAAATGGCCGCGATGGTCACCACCCATCTTGAAAAGTTTCCCCACTCACATATACTAATAAGCCACAAACAGGAAGTTAATATCACCAACCATTCCCATTTTATTAAGGTGTATCCATATAAATGTCCCACCCTGTATGTCAATCATTTGATTGCTAATACTGTTCAGTGCTATGTATTGGACATAGCACTGATCAGTGTTATCGGCTATCTCCTGCTCTGGTCTGCTCGATCTCAGACGGAGACGGACGGAGGCAGTTGAGGGGACCTCCGTCACCCATTACAGATGATCGGATCGCCGCGCCAACGCTGTGGGCGATCCGATCATCTATTTTCACATGCTCATTGCCGCAGATGCCGTGATCTGTACAGATCATGGCATCTCAGGGGTTAATGGCGGACATCCGCGTGATCTAAGATGTCGGTCATTACCGGTGGATCCACCTGCTGCTGATAACAGCCGGAACCAGCCTTGTATGACGCGAGCACTGCTCTAATGCTAAATGTACATCCTGGTGCATGAATACCGCCAAAACAGGATGCACATTTATGTCCATGGTCGTTAAGGGGTTAAAAAAAGCTTTCCCTAGGTGTCTCCTTACTTGTCCAGAGCACAATTCCCCCATCTCTTGCACAGACTTTGGACTCCTGCTGGCCTGGCAGTAGTCCAAAATCAGGGAATGCAGTCTGGAGTGCTGAGGAGGGGTGGGGGTTGAAGCCTTAGCCAATCATAGCTCATTTCACACACTGAACTGCTGTGGGCTGTGTGTAGCAGAGTGAGGGAGGATGTTCTCCCCTGTATGGCTTCAGATGATGTCCCAGCCAGATGGGGAACACCCCTACCCAGTATGTGAATCTGACTGAGACTGTGCAGAAAATACAGAGCAATATCAGGGTAGAAAACTAAAAAAATTATAAAAATGGGTGGGTGGGTGGTAGGATCATAAAATTTAACAAGATGACAGGTATTCTTTAAGATCCCACCACTGCATATTAATGGATAAAGGCCTGGACTGGCTGTGTTCTCTGGATCATTGCATGCTGCATGGCCCAGTGTAGGCTCAGATTTAGCAGATGTAGAGATGGCCTCACTTTTGTCTCAAGAACATTGTGGTATAAAGGAAAGTTTATTGGTATTGAAATGACATTCCCTAGGTCCAATGGGTGTAGAGCAACTCCTTGAGGTTTGTCCTATGCAGTTTTATAAGCCTGAACTTATAAAAAAGAAACTAGAAAAACAAAAACAAAAAATCATCATTGCCACAGAATAGGGGATAAGTGTCTGATCATGTGTGTGTATGAGGGGGGGGGGGTTGTATCCAAGTTTAACAGCTTATTCTCCTCTATCCACGGCTTCCAACTTACAGTCCTTTAAAATAACATCAATTGTTCCCCAGACTTGTTTCAGACACGTGTTGCAGAGTTCGCTTAGGGTTTGTACACAAGTGACACCACAGCGCCACCTACTGGCCAAAATATATAGTAGTGTTTCCCCAAAGAAGGGAGAGAAAAAAAGATAGGTTTCCTCAGGACCAAAGCACACATCAGGTACAGACAGTAAGTAGAGACCCCATAGAAAGATCATGGTCACATGCCCCCTCCCCTGCCCCCTTCTATCTACTTTTCTGCATGGTCAAACAAAGATCTGGGAGGTGACACATGGCAACAGGTACTGATATTGAAAGTTGACACAACACAAAAACCTGCCAAACTATGTGTACATTAGACAGCAATAATTATATCAAGTACATTGCAAGTTTATATATCAAGATTGTTACACGCTATGAAGGATGACCCTGATCACTTATTCCCGATCCTGTGGATAGGGGATTAGTGTCTGATAAGCTTAGTTCCCCATCCATGCTCTAGGGCTCATAAAATCATTAAAGCACAGTAACTTTAGTATCATATGGTTCCCACTCCAAAGGTGCATCTGGTTACCTGGCTGGAGACTCCAATCTCTTTGGTTGCGGCACCCCCGTTTACGGATGTAGATGACTACACAAATCGCCTGAACTTGCGAGACCAGTTTATTTTGAGACTCACTTCCAGCACAATCAATCCATCAACCATACAGACTCACAGATTAATGAACAGCGGTTCATTGAATAAAATACTAAGGCAATGCTCTCACTCTTTCACACACTCTCAACAGCAGCTCAAATTATTATTAATATTGTAAAATTTGGCAATTTGTGGGTAAAAGTGATTATGTGATAATTGTTTGACTGACATGTATAAATAGTGTCTTACTTATTATGTACTTAAGATAAAATCCAGGAGCGCTCCATAGTGTGAATCCATCTCAATAATGGTGTCCTTTGAAAACCAATAATGCACGCTTACTAAAGCAGGTTGTGTAATCTGTGCACAACATTAGGTAAAGGCAGGGACATGCACAGAAATTTGGGGGGGCAGGGGCTCAAGTAGAAAAGAGTTTACGTTTGTTAACAACACAATTTCTGAGGTAAGGGACCTCCGGCAGTCATGTCAGCTGAATGGAACCTTCATCACTCCGTGGAGGTCACAATCAGTAAGGGCATCATAGGACAGGTGGATTTAAAGGCCAGGGGCTCAAGCCCCCTTTTGAGTCTTTGTGTGCACATCCCTGGGTAAAGGTGTGAACAGGTGTTAAATCCCTCAGCAGCCCTCCTTCCAGAACAAACAGAAACAAGTGTGAACAGCTTCAAAAAAGATGAGGTGGAGGGACAATGCTGGGTGGAACTAAAACAGGTAAGATGAGCAAAGAAATCTTTAATGGACCAGCATGCAACGCGTTTCCCGGCTTGTAGGCCACTTCGTCAGGCATCTTGGAAATGTGTTGCATGCTGGTCTATTAAAGATTTCTTTGTTCATCTTATATGAGCGGTTCCTCCCAGCTCCGTCACAATGCCTTATCTTCTTTGAAGCTGTTTACATTTTTACCTATTGTTTGGCATGCAGTTGAAAAAGGCGTTGTTGCTGAAACGCGTGCTGTTACAATTGTTTGCAGTATATGCTTCAATAAAGTATTGCACTTCTATAAAATAGTGGAGTGCTGGGATTCCTTTTACCCTTATTGGACTGCTGCTGAAGAAAAAACTGAGATAGTTTTGAAACACGTCCAGCATTCATTTAAAGACATTGTGACCACCCTAACTAATATCGATTCAACTCCTGTTGGCTTCTTACCCCGCCGACTAAAGGAGAGGTATCCATCAGCTACCCGGCCTGTCACACGCGCACCTCGCTGCCACGAGGACGCCGCAGGTATCCACACCTATCCAGGAATTGAAGCGCTGCAGGAGCGCAACCGGGAGACCACCGCTGTCCGACACTGCCCCTTTAGGAGATGGCTGAGTCTCCGGCAATGTTCCTCCACGCACGGAGAGTCCATCTGGGAGATCGCAGGCATCTTGAAGCGATCGTAACATCCCCTGCTACACACATCGCAGCAGCCCCGGAGTGGTGAGAATACAAAGTCTCATTTTCTATTATCTGAGCGCTACTGTTCCACGAAATTGAAACAGTGTAGATATCTACTGAACTGAATATATTCCGGTAATTCATCTCTTTACCCATACTAAATGACTGTTTGATTCAGTAGTGATTACCAGGCACTGATTGCAATTGCACAATAAGAACTAGCAGACTGTTGCTACGGGTTACCCCGGCTGAGAACTTACCAGCATTTTCAGACTTTGCACAGTGTGATCCATAGCTGCTGCTAGATTATTATATGGACTCTTCTTGATTTTAGGTAGCCAATACTACCTTGGTGGACTGATTTTTATTGCATTTTTATTGCATCAATTATGCGCATTTTATTGTGAGGGTCACATTTAGTTATTAATTAATAATATTTATTTTGTAACCATTATACAAGTGAATACTGTGATATCACAAGGGCCCTGTGAATCACTGGTACCGCTATATACTATACTATCTTGTATAATTTTACTGATTATTAATAAATCACTGTTATTATTACCTACCATTGGGATCCACTATCTTTGACCTTTGAGCTCCAATTCTTTTTGTACTAATTCTATATTATTTTGGACACTGTGGGTATTGGTGTCATTATTGTGTTGCCCAGGTCTACATTGGTTTAGGCATAACAGGAGCCACTCCACCTAAAAAATTTTTTTTATCACTTATATAATGTGTTCAATGTGCTGCCGATTGTGTTGGATTGTCAAAGCAACCCTCTTCTCCCACTCTTTACACACTGATAGCAACACCGCAGGAGAAATGCTAGCACAGGCTTCCAGTATCCATAGTTTCAGGAGCTGCACATCTCATATCTTCACAGCATAGACAATTGCCTTCAGATGACCCCAAAGATAAATGTCTAAAGGGGTCAGATCGGGAGACCTTGGGGGCCATTCAACTGGCCCACGACGACCAATCCACTTTCCAGGAAACTGTTCATCTAGGAATGCTCGGACCTGACACCCATAATGTGGTGATGCACCATCTTGCTGGAAAAACTCAGGGAACATGCCAGCTTCACTGCATAAAGAGGGAAACACATCATCATGTAGCAATTTTGCATATCCAGTGGCCTTGAGGTTTCCATTGATGAAGAATGGCCCCACTATCTTTGTAACCCATATACCACACCATACCATCAATTTTTGTGTTCCAACAGTCTTGAAGGGATCTATCCAATGTGGGTTAGCGGTGGTTTTGTTTGTTAACTTCACCATTCACATAAAAGTTTGCCTCATCACTTAAGAAACTGCTGCAATGACCCGGTTACGGCGTTCACCAGACATCAACACAATTTCTATCCGCTCCTCACGTGTTAACCTCGACGACATGCCAATGGCTGTAAACAAAGAGAAACTTGTAAATAACTCATGAAATAATAAAGTTATGTTAAAACCAAACACACCAGTGTTTTTCTTGTGAAATTCCCAATAAGTTTGATGTGTCACATGACCCTCTTCCTATTGAAAAAACAAAAGTTAGATTCAAAATGTCCGACTTCAGAACGGCTGCCATGGTCACCACCCATCTTGAAAAGTTTCCCCCCTCACATATACTAATGTGCCACAAACAGGAAGTTAATATCACCAACCATTCCCATTTTATTAAGGTGTATCAATATAAATGGCCCCACCCTGTAGACAACACAATTAAAGAAAAAATAGCAAAAGAGAAAATGACATTCACAGTGGGAAAAAAGCAAAACAGTAAATAAAAGAAACATAGCAAGAAAACAGTCCCGCTGTAAATAGCAACCTAGTGGTGTTTCTGGTCATAGGGACATATAGAATAATAGTAGAGGTGAAACCTAATATTGTAAAAATCACAATACCAGAACAGTAAGGTGTTAAAGGGGTATTCCTGCTTTAGACATTTTATCCCCTATCCAAAGGGACCCCCCGCTATCTCCCTGCACCACCCGCATTATGTGCTGAGCTGCGCATCCAGGCTCAGAAACAGGAAGTTTTCGGGACTGGAGACATGACATAACATCACATCCCCCTCCATTCATGTCTACCCCCCTTGAACAGACATCTTATCCCCTATCCTTTGGATAGGGGATAAAATGTCTACAGCCGGAATACCCCATTTAGAAAATGCAAAAAAGCTAAACATTATAACAGAAACAAAACAAACATAAGGAAACACATAAAGTAAGAAAACATAGGGAAAGGGGAAGAAAGGGCAAAAGATCCCCAGCCATATGGCACAGAGAAAATGAATTCTAGGGGTTTCAATCACAAAAAAATCCCAGGGGTCCAAAACAGCAATATTAAGGCTTTTTGTAATTAATTTTGTAGGTATTTTTTTTCCACTATATGACTATAAGTTCCACATATAGTACATGAGAGCATTAATTAATATACAAATTTATGGTAGTAGTGATTACCATAAAATATATAATTATAGGAATACACGAGGAACCATAGGACTGGGATAAGTCACCAGGAAAACTGAAAGAATATTTCCTCCTACGTCAGCTAAAACATTTCAGTGATCGGGTTCGTAGCATATCATTATGTACTCTGTATATACCATTATTGACATTATGCTATGCACTTTCTTTTAAGATTTTTATCTTACAACATCTTGTATTAGAAGAATAAACAAGACAGAAAATGAGCATGCTGGTACCAAAATGACAAGTAATGATATCATGAGCTAGTAAAATGTGTAATATTACATCACATGAAATTCATGACCTTTATGATATAGAATAAGCAAAATTCCTTTAATTTACTTATTTTTTCTGGCTAATTCCTCTTACATAAGGAGTTAAAAAGAAAGCAACCCTTAAATCATAAAATCCACTTATTCCATTATACTCACAAAAAACATTAAAACGAGAGTGCACAAGATTTCAAATATCAACAATTGTTGTGGTGGCTAATTTCAGAGCATGGGAGTCGTAGTTAGTAAGTACAACTCCCAGCATGCCATGAAACATCCTATGACTCTGCAGCTGACCCAAAACTACAACTCCCAGCATGACCTATACCTATATAAGCATATACACCATATAACCTATACTGTACTAGTATATAGTGCAACATACAGCCATAGGCTGTATCAAGGCATGCTGGGAGTTGTAGTTAGATAGCAACTAACTGCAACTCTCAGCATTTCTATGCACTTAAATTAAAGCATATATAATACACCACAGAAAATGGAGAAGCAGATTGTGCCCACAATAACACTGATCAATACTGTGCCATAGCATAGCATTGTTCAGTGTTTACAAAAGATTACATGTGATAGTCCCCTGCAGAGAATAATAAATAGTGAATATAATATTTTAAAAAATATTAACCCCTTAATGACGCAGGGCATTTTCCATTTTTGCATTTTCATTTTTTCCTCATCACCTTCGAAAAATCAGAACGCTTTCAATTTGCACCTAAAAATCCATATTATGGATTATTTTTTGCGACACCAATTCTACTTTGCTGTGACATTAGTCATTTTACCCAAAAATCCACCGTGAAGCAGAAAAAAAAATCATTGTGCGACAAAACTGAAGAAAAAATGCCATTTTGTAACTTTTGGGGTTTTCCGTTTCTACACAGTGCATTTTCCGGTAAAATTTCCACCTTCTCTTTATTCTGTAGATCCTTATGGTTAAAATGATACCCTACTTATATAGGTTTGATTTTGTCATATTTCTGGAAAAAATCATAACTACATGCAGGAAAATGTATACGTTTAAAAATGTCCTCTTCTGACCCCTACAACTTTTTTATTTTTCTGCATATGGGGATGTATGAGGGCTCATTTTTTGTGTCGTGATCTGACGATTTTATTAGTATAAATTTATTTTTGATCGGACTTTTTGATCGCTTTTTATTAACTTTTTTATGTTATAAAAAGTGACCAAAAATGCGCTATTTTGGACTCTGGATTTTTTTTACGTGTACGCCATCCATAGACTGTGCGGTTTAATTTCTATTATATTTTTATAGTTTGGACATTTATGCACGCGACGATACCACATATGTTTATTTTTATTTACACAGTTTTATTTTTTTATTGGGAAAAGGGGGGTGATTCTGACTTTTATTATAGAAGGGGTTCAATGATCTTTATTAACACTTTATTTTCACTTTTTTTGTAGTGTTATAGCTCCCATAAGGGGCTATAAAGCTGCACACACTGATCTTCTACACTGATCACTACCTGGCAATAGCCGGGCATTGATCAGTGTTATCGCCGCTCGACTGCTCCTGCCTGGATCTCAGGCACGGAGCAGTCATTCGGCTATCGGACAGCGAGGAGGCAGGTAAGGACCCTCCAGCTGTTCATCAAGCTGTTCGGGACACCGCAATTTCATTGCGGCGGTCCCGAACAGCTCCACTGAGTTAACCGGCAAAGATTACTTTCACTTTAGACGCGGCGATCAACTTTGACCACCGCGTCTGAAGGGTTAATACCAGGCATCACCACGATGGGTGATGTCCGGTATTAGCCGCGGTCCCCGGCCATTGATAGCCGCCAGGACCGATGCAATATGATGCGGGGTCACGCACGTTCTATCGCGGGAGCCCGCTCATGACGTATAAATACGTCATATAGCGGGAAGGGGTTAATAACATCCCCTCCATGTATTTCTATGGTAGGAGGGGGTGTGTCAGTCATTGTTTCTTGCAGGGCCGATACGCTCTTTTCCTAGGGAGAGCGGGGGTGCTGTGCAGGAGATCATGGTGGGTCCCAGCGGTCGGACCCCTGCAATTAGGCACTTATCCCCTTATCATTCTTTGGATAGGGGATAAATGTTTATACATACCTCTCCTTTAATTGTAAAACCACACATGAAATGTAAAGAGTCACATAAAAAGAGCCACATAAAAAGTCTGCGCAAATCTGCATCCAAATGTACGTGTTACCCATGAAAATTTTGCACTGGATTTACTCCTGCCAAATCTACAATGGAAACATATGCTACCTTTAAATCCACCCTTAGTTATTAAAATGGGGATTTTAAGCAGAATTAAAGCAAAATTCCAATGGAAATTGCTTATATGTCAGGTCCTACAGATATATTGTTATTTTTAAACATATATTTAAGCTGATTTCTTATTGATTATGATCTGTATTAATATTATTTACTAACAACATAATAGTATTTTAAACAGTTTTTTCTAATTCACTGTAGTTAAACGAACTGATAATGAAACAAAGTAGTTACAAGGGTTGTATGTTTAACACAGGTAGAATGTCAGTCATAAATGTGACTTTTCAGAGGACTACTGTAATACATGCAGGTACCAAGAATTTAGTGCGTTTTCTGTACGTACAAAATGAAGGAAGTGATGTGAATTACAGATAGTATATAAGAGAGGAGGCCAGACTAGAAGTCATCATTTTATACATCTTTCCTTCTAGCAAGTCATATCAGTCGTAAGTAACATACTTGGCTTTCTTAGGTAAACCTATCTATCAATTTTTATTTCTGGATTTATAATTTTGTGTGCTATAAGATTAAAAAAAAATTCTCTTTTGTATTTTCTTTTATTTGCTGTTGTAGGTATCCACAGCTTTTACCATTTATCGCTATGAGAGCTTGGTTTGGTTATTTCAGGAATGTTATGTTCTGGATCTTAATACAAAGAATTCTTAGCACGGAAGCTAATAGAAACCAGTGTCCCATTTTTGCTAACATTGATGAATTTAGAAGATCTTTTGACAAACTGAAACATTTTCTAGTAAGTATATGCATTCATGTAAATATATTTTATTAGATTAGGCATTCCTATTAAACATAATTGTAACCACATGTTATATGCTTTTCTATAAATCATCTAATCCCCACAAAAAAAAAAAAAATACATTAAAGGAGACAAAGAAAAAAAAAATCATATTTTAAAGGTGTATTTCACCAGAGGTGATCAGGAAGCCAAAAAAACAGCCGCAATATACATTATTCCCATTGAACCCTCCTCTTACTTCTTTATGGTATTTTTTAAGGATGGGTTAACACATAGTATTTTGCTCAATATGTTTAACTTAAACCAGGAGTGTATCCAAAGGTTGGAAATGGGTACATAGTGGAAGTTAGTTTAGTATAGTTTGTTTCATGACAGGTACTCTTTAAAGTCATTGTTCAACATTTGGCCAGTCTAGCCAATTTTTTAGTTTTTTTAAAGGTTTAAAGGGGTACTCGAAAAAAAATTTTTAGAAACAACTGGTGCCAGAAAGTTAAAAACAGATTTGTAAATTTAAAAATCTTAACCCTTCCAGCACTTAGCTGCTGTATGCTCCAAAGGAAGTTCTTTTCTTTTTTAATTTATTTTCAGTCTGACCCCAGTGCTCTCTGCTGACACCTCTGTCCATGTCCGGCACTGTCCAGAGTAGAAGCAAATCCCCATATCAAACCTCTCCTGCTCTGGACAGTTCCTGACATCTAAAAGAACTTCACAACTTCCTTTGTAGTATACAACAGTTGAAAAGTACTGGAAGGTTTAAGATTTTTAAATAGAAGTCATTTACAATTCTGTTTAACTTTTTTAGCACCAGTTGATTTAAAAAAAAAAAAAAGGGGGAGTTTTACTGGAGTACCCCTTTAACCCCTTAAGGACCAAGGACGTACCGGTACGTCCTTGGTCCTGCTCTTCTGATATAACGCGGGGTTACACAGTAACCCCGCGTCATATCATGGCGGGCCCGGCGTCATAGTGAAGCCGGGACCCGCCTCTAATAGTGCACAGCGCTGATCGCGGCGCCGCGCGCTATTAACCCTTTAGCCGCGCGCACAAAGCTGAGCCGCGCGGCTAAAAGTGAAAGTGAAAGTTCCCGGCTAGCTCAGTCGGGCTGTTCGGGATAGCCGCGGCTAATCGCGGCATCCCGAACAGCTGACAGGACAGCGGGAGGGCCCCTTCCTGCCTCCTCGCTGTCCGATCGCCGAATGACTGCTCAGTGCCTGAGATCCAGGCATGAGCAGTCATCCAGCAGAATCGTTGATCACTGGTTTCTTATGAGAAACCAGTGATCAACATAGAAGATCAGTGTGTGCAGTGTTATAGGTCCCTATGGGACCTATAACACTGCAAAAAAAAAGTGAAAAAAAAAAGTGAATAAAGATCATTTAACTCCTCCCCTATTAAAAGTTTGAATCACCCCCCTTTTCCAATAAAAAAAAAAACACAGTGTAAATAAAAATAAACATATGTGGTATCACCGCGTGCGGAAATGTCCGAATTATAAAAATATATAATTAATTAAACCGCTCGGTCAATGACGTGCGCGCAAAAAAATTCCAAAGTCCAAAATAGTGCATTTTTGGTCACTTTTTATATCATTTAAAAATGAATAAAAAGTGATCAATAAGTCCTATCAATGCAAAAATGGAACCGCTAAAAACTTCAGATCACGGCGCAAAAAATGAGTGCTCATACCGCCCCATACACGGAAAAATAAAAAAGTTATAGGGGTCAGAAGATGACAATTTTAAACGTATTAATTTTCCTGCATGTAGTTATGATTTTTTCCAGAAGTCCGACAAAATCAAACCTATATAAGTAGGGTATCATTTTAATCGTATGGACCTACAGAATACACATCAGGTGTCATTTTTACCGAAAAATGTACTATGTAGAAACGTAAGCCCCCAAAAGTTACAAAACAGCGTTTTTTTTTTTTCAATTTTGTCGCACAATGATTTTTTTTCCCGCTTCACCATAGATTTTTGGGCAAAATGACTGACATCATTACAAATTAGAATTGGTGGCGCAAAAAATAAGCCATCATATGGATTTTTAGGTGTAAATTTGAAAGAGTTATGATTTTTTAAAGGCAAGGAGCAAAAAACGAAAATGCAAAAACGGAAAAACCTCTGGTCCTTAAGGGGTTAATAACATGACTTTAGTGTTCTAAAAAATTTGTCAAATTTTGATAGACATTTCTGGCATAAAACTAAGTGAACTAATAGATGGTGCCAACTTAGAATATACAGTCTAAAGATGCACAAGATGCACAGCCTGAGCCACTGTAATACAAATGGCTCATATGCAAATTTTCTAGTATAAGTTTATGCTATCAAAGTATTATTTTCTATTTGTATGTTTTATTTCTCACTCTCACAGCAAACCTGAAACTGGTAACAATTTAAACATTATCTATCTTTACATGTTTCAGAACGACAAGGACACAATTACAGATGTTACTCTACTTAAAGCAAAAGTTTTAAAGCATATACAAGTAAGTCATTTTTACACTACAAGTGATTTCTAGCAATTTACATGTACATATTCATCTCATTGTTTAAATGAAGTCTCTGTTAAAAATAAGCATAAATTCTAATTGTTACATTTGTTATAAATGATAATTACTCCTTCAGTTTCATACACAGTCATATGCTGTTCTATTTGTCTTAAAGGGGTACTCCGGCGATTAGACATCTTCTCCCCTATCCAAAGGATAGGGGATAATATGCCTGATTACGGGGGGGTCCCACCACTGGGGACCCCCGTGATCTTGCACACTGCACCCCATTAAAATCTGTCCCAGGAGCGTGTTTGCTCTGGGTCTGATTACTGTTGATCACGGGGCCGGAGCATTGTGACGTCAAGGCTCCACCCCCGTGTGACGTCACACTCCTCCCCCTCAATGGAAGCCTATGGGAGGGGGCGTGACATCCTTTGGATAGGGGATAAGATGTCTAAGCGCCGGAGTACTCCTTTAATGGTTACACTACAAACAAAGCTAATATAGTCTGGACCTGCAGCTATACTTACTTTTATCTGGCTACTGTTTACCAATACATAGTTAGTAAGTGGTTTATCAAGAAGTAGAGAATTGACTATATGACTATAGGATCAAACATGTTGTAGTCTGGTACCATCTGTAAGGTTGGTATAGCTGGTGTAGTCAGAATATGACAGTAATTTAACCTTTTAAGGATACAGGGTTTTTCCATATTTGCACTTTAGTTTTTTCCTCATCACCTTCTAAAAAATTTTTGCACCACCAATTGTACTTTATAATGGCATCAATCATTTCACCACAAAATTTATGGCAAAAGCATAAAAAGACAATATTTGTGGGGCAAAATTTGAAAAAATCAGGCTTCCGATTCTACGCAGTGAACTTTTTGGTAAAAATTACACCATATCTTGATTCTTTAAGTCCATACGGTTACAAGGATACCTAATTTATATAGGTTTTATTTTATTTTCCTAATTATAATTACATGCATCAAAATTTGTATGTGTAAAATTGTCATCTTCTGACCCCTATAACTTTTTTATTTTTCCATATACAGGGATGTATGAGGGCTAAATTTGTGCTGTAATCTGAAGTTTTTTATCGGTACCATTTTTGTTTTGATGGGCCTTTTTAATTGATTTTTATAAATTTCATAGGGTATACAAATTGACCAAAAATACGCAATTTTGGACTTAGGAATTTATTTTTTTACGTGTGCACCATTGACCGTGTGGTTAAATTAACATTATATTTTCAAAGTTCAGACATTTACGCACGTGGCAATACCACATGTTATGTTTATTTTTATTATGGTTACATATTTTTTATATGGAATTTAGGAAAAGGGGGTGATTCAAACTTTTAATATGGAAGGGGTTAATGGGTGTTTTTTTTTACTTTTTATTCAACATTCCTCAAAAACTTTTAATTCAACATTCAAAGTCCCTTGGGGGACTTTTAGGAGGAATCAGTAGATTCCTCATACAGATCAATGTGGTTCCATAGAACCACATTTATCTGTGTTCTTTGTGCTCGATTGATAAAGCCTGGTCCTGCCAGGCTCTATCAATCTCAGAGCCGGGACCTGGACGGAAGGAGCAGCAGTGGATCGCCCCCCCGCGCGATCGTGCTGTGGGGGGGGGGGGGGGAATCCACCCCACTCGACCACCAAGGATGGTTTAAATGTCCCTTTAGATGCTGCTGTCAACTTTGACAGTGGCAATCTAAAGGGTTAATAGCTGGCAGCGGCAATCATTGTATGTTGGCTATTAATGCTGGCCCTCAGCTACAGGAATCAGCTGGGGGCCGTCCGGTAAGGCCTGGACTTGAGTCGGGAGCCCGCGCCATACACCACTTGCCATCTCAGGACGAACTTATATGGCAACCGGTTAAATAAAAACAATGGCCCTCATTTACTTAGAAAATCGGGTTGTAAGTCTATCTTGCTTTCTTATCCGACTGCTTTTTTTCCCTGATATTCATTATTATGTTGCATCCTGTTTGTCGCACTGGGTTTTGTTAGTTTTGGTTTCCAACTCCTCTGAGTTGTCGGGAAAAAATCCACAACAATTCAACAAATTCGGGTTGGAAACCTTTATAAATACGTGGGAAAGCTCAGAAATGTCGGGTTACGCCCCTTTTTCGGGTTTGGGAGAATCCATATCGGGTCCGTCGGGAAAAAATGTTGCATCGTGTCGCAGACTGGCGCACGATGTCTGCGACATGTCGCAGACAAAGATACGCCAAAAAAAAACGACAAAAGAAGTCGGGTTTAGAATAGTAAATGAGGGCCAATATGTAAAGTTGCTTTATTTTTCTATTTTTCCAATTGTTAAACTTTTTGGCTGATTTTTTAAAATATATATATTTTTTTCCTTTTTTTTTTTTTGTGGGTCAACTGTGGCTGAACCCCCATAATGTGATATTTTTTTCCTTCTCCTGTGTATAAGGGATAAGTGATTTAACCCCTTTAACTGGTGATATTTAGTGATGATATACTGTACATGTTCATATAAAATATCTTATTATCTTTTCCTTTGCTTTACCTTCTCACTCTAGCCCCATGAACAATGCTGCTTCCTACACAATCTGGGAAGCTTTTATGTGGCCAATATCTTCCCTGTACTGGACCTTACAGTTGTGGAACAACATCGTGATCTTATCCACTTGGCAAACTCTGTGCTGAGTCTTAAAAAAGATTTGGACAAATGCGTAAGTATAAATCAAATAAATGATGCACAAAGATATAGTATTAACATACAGTGTGGGAAGAATACTAACTACTGTCTACTTGCTATGGGAGTGAATATCAGTTGGTGAGCAAGATTATGCAGTAAATGGAATATGAATTGATGAATGTGTATGTCTAATACCCCCCTCCCCTCTAACTGTATAATTCCACCACCTCATATTCACTACCTTCATTAAAATTAAGTTCCACCCACCTGACTCATTAATTTTCTGGATTGTCAGAGAAACTATAAACCTACATATCTCAGAAGGGTATATCACGAAACTGTAGAAAAGTGTGTGATCAGGGCATCCTTTTTAAAACTTGTTGATATCAAATATTGCCATAAAAGGTGCGTTGAGTAAGTATGGATGACAAATATTTTTTTATTTCATCTTACTGTCACCTACTTTACTTAAACAGCCACCTACTGAAAAAGTTTTCAATTTACTCAAATTCCTTTAAATATTTCTTAATAACAGCATACTGTTCTAAGATGTCCTTGTGGTCAACAGTCACAAGCAATTTTGAAACAATTTAAGGAGGCTTATTTTAAGGTAAGCTTCAAATATTTTGTTGAAAAAATACAATGAAATAAGTCATATTAACATTCTCTGCTACAGGTATATGTTGGAATAATATCACAAATTATCAAAGCAAATGTTTAAATCAAATTATACCACCTTCAAAAAACCAGACATAGTCTTCTTGTTCCTATGCTTGGTTTACTTAAAGGGTACCTTTGATATATTATAGATTAATGTATGCAGAATAACTTTACAATTGCATGTTATTAAAACATATGCTTCTTTCTATTTAATTTTCCACTTTGAATAAATGACCACTAGGGGTCTCCCTACCAGTCCTGGCAGCAAGCATTTCAGACTCATGCTGGAGTCCTAAACACTACGAGCTGCCAGTCTGCTTTGTTCACAAAGGAGAACACTCAGAGCTGCCAGCCTGCTTTGTTCACAGCCTGTTTGGCTTTGAACAAAGCAGGCTGGCAGCTCTGAGTGTGTAGGACTCCAGCATGAGTCAGAAATGCTTGCTGACAGGACTGATTGGGAAAAAAACAATAGAAAGAAGCATATTTTTCATTAACATGCTATTGGAAAGTTACTCAACATTCATTAATCTAAAATATATCAAAAGTTTATTTGATGAGAGGTACCCTTTAAAGGGCGGACACTCATCAGTTGAGTGTCTTATCATCCGATGAGTGCATGATCATTGGGGTCCAACCCATGGGGACATCTACCATTCACGAGAACCAAGGTCCCATGTCCCCCTCCGGGCTCCCGTTGGATGCCCGTTTCTCTCCTGAAGATGTTACTGATGTAACAAAACATGTAGAGGGGGCATGGATAACCTTTTAATAAGCAATCCCAGATTGTGTTTATAGTGTGCTGTACTAAGAAGTGGACCTGCAGGCCACAGATGATTGTTTGCAGCATTCATACAGACAAAACCTAAGATGAATTATTATTGAAAGCATATTGACAAACACACCAGAGGATTGTGTTTTTAAAGTGACTCTTTGTGTTATATTTTATAATTAGCTAAATAAAAGCTAAGTTTTAGGGTTGGGAAGTTAGTAAGGGTATTATTGACCAAGACGTTACCTTGGCCAATAGGTTTCAAGTATTGGCCCTAACCCATCCTGTGGTTAATAAATTGGTGTCCTTTAATGATGGTATTCTGATATAGACCCATGGAGGAGAGCATCATTATTCATCATGTGACTGGGGCCCTATTAAATTTTCATTAAAATACTGTAATCATTAAAGTTTTCATTTATTTTCCCTGATATTCACCCTATGCCTTATTTATTTTTAAATTTTTAACAGATGAGTACAACAAGTGCTGCTATTAAGGCTGTTGGAGAGCTAAACATTCTATTCCAATGGATAGAAAAGAACTTTATGACCTAAATACTAGTATAAATTGTCTTCTATTATATAGAAATTCTAAATGTCTGTTTCTTATAGTAATTTATTAACACATGACTGTATTGTTTAACACATGACTGTGTTGTTTAATATCTATATAATTTATACTGCCAATATTTATATTGAATTGATATTCAATTATTTAGTGCATATAATATGTAATATACAGCTTTATAAATAAAAATGTATTTATACATATATGAATGTTTTTACAATATTATGTTGGCATTCTTCTTTGTAGTATTCACCAGTCCAATCTATCAATAAAAAAGCGAAAGAGAGCATTGTAACACACACACATATATATATATATATATATATATATATTTTTTTTTTTTTTTTTACTTGAAATGTAAAAAAAACATACTACCATTGCATTTGAATACAGTACTTCATGTGAAAGATCCAAGAGATAATTACACTAATATAAATATGTAAAGACCATTCATTGACCACCAATATAATAGATGAAATTGTTTGATATTATATTATATTGATATTATATTATATTGATATTTGATATTATAGTTTTCATGCATAAAATGTTGGCTTACTTACCATAGAAGATGCTAAATCAACCTGAAATCTCTGAGCTGGCATCTGCTTATACAAACAGTTTACATATAAACTTCCTAAGAAGTATTAGGGTGCATTCACACTGCGGAATCTCCACATTAGTAATCATAGAAATATGATTACTAAAATTTCAAGTATTATAGAGTATTGTGGGTGCATATGGGACAATTAGTCCATAATTAAAAAAAGATAACAGTTGCTTTGGGACTTGGACTTCACAGCAACATACAGGAGTGCTGGCCTCCATTGGAGTTACGAAGACAGCCAAGCAAGTGACTTCCTTAAAAGTTTCGTACTTGCATGCCCCCCCCCCCCACCACCACTCACAGATCAATTAGTCAATTAATAAATTGATTAACTTTCCCTTCTAGGGATGATTTTAGCAATCCATATAAGGACATAGAAGACATTTATTATTGCATTTAGAGCTATTTTGTTGTCTGTATGTGGCAAGGTTTAGGCGCAGTGCACAAATAGCAAAATTGAGGCGCAAATCTACACCCTTTCAAAGGAGACATGAAAAAAAAAACTCTACACTAAGGAAATGTACAAAGACTGGTAAAACATCTAATTTATCATTGTCCTTGTGACTTTTTGATAAATTTGTTGCACAAACATCAAAACCACTGTCAAAAAAAGAATGAAGAAAAACAACTACACTTTGAGAAATGTCAGCCATTATCCCGTCTTGTTTCAATGGTCTTTGAGAGTTAAACATTGCATCAAGTAGTGCAACCTCCATTAGGTTGCAGTGGAGAGAAAGTTCTTTTCTTTTCTATATTTCAAACAATGACTGTGCTACAAATATTTCAATGTTTGCATCTATAGAACATTGTACAAACTGAGCCCAAACACCTTGGTGGGTATCTACATGCAGAGCAGACTGATGAAATGAATGATCCAGGTAGACACTTCCGATATGTTAATCTAATTAATTTGTGTTCTAAGTTATTTAAGGGGCTTAGGATGCAGTTGCAGACATGGCTGCTCTGTTGCAACGCTATGCCAAGCCAGTCTTCACACAGTAACGATGCAAGTTCAAGACAGAGCAATGATGTCCGCTGTCCTCAGCAGCTGACTATAATTGCTCATCCATGATGGAGCCATTTATATGGTCCAAGACCAATCATAGCCATTGTACATAGTGATCAGGTGAATCAGAACTGTTGCAAGATATCTGAGAGACCTGAGGCAATTTTATGTGGAGAAAAAAATTAATAAATACTGCTATCCTAACGTCAATACGGTTCATGCCCCTCGACTCTCTCATCTCTGACTTGTCTAATGATTCCCCCTTTATAATTTTTCTTGCTTCTGATCAGCAACTGATTTATTTCTGATCTCCTTCAGTGCACTTTTTTTTTTTTTAATCTTTTAGACTTCATTTTGTTTGTGGGAAGAAGAAAAAACAATTTTGGAGAGATAATTTGACTATTTTCAATCCATTTTGTTCTTGCCTTTTTCTATGGGGGGGGGGGTTAAAAAACCAAATACATAGAAGCTTTATTTAATACTATTTCATGGTTTAGGTTAAGTCAATAAGGCATTGTCCAGTTGTGCATCTCCTGGCTGATTAGTGACATCACCATCAATTGAGCTTTTTGTTCAAATTACATCTGAATATATATATACCATGTCTATGGGGTCTATGGGGTCTGGGCTCATGGTGTCTGTCAGAGAAAGGGAACTGCTGAGGTAGGCCTCAACCTGGTTGTTAAGGTGGTGGTTTGCATCCCTTTGTAGACTCATGTCAAGGGAGCATACAGGATGTAGAAACTTTGGCATCATGTGCTCCATTGTCAAAATGCTGCTGTGAGTTGCTGAACTGCATCCTATGCAGTCCTGCATTCGCCCCCTTCCCTCAGCTGTCCAGAGATTTCCAAACATACAGCGAGGGGAGGGGGAGGCAGAGCCCACAGGGGACCCCCATCACATTCGGGGCGTCCTTGTGTCCCGAAAAATCTTTTCGGTTACCTCTCTGCGGCCCAGCATTAACTTTAAAAACGCAGGGGCCATCGGGACGTAGCGCATGCAGGGACGTCACTGACGTCCCATGCGTTCACCCATAGGAGAAGAGCGGAGCAGTAAGGAGTACGTGCGGGTACAGTAAGTCACCACTCACCAGCACGTCATCTTCGGTGTTCCGACCACCGCTCCTCCGGTCCCGGGACCTACTGCTCGTGACCCCGAACCGGAGGAATGGTGGTCGGAACACTGAAGTGGGGCAGTAAACAGGCATACGGCCTCCAGCCATACACTGTATATGGCTGAAGGCTGTATGTCTGTGGGGGAACTGTATTGCACCCAATTTGGGGAACTATACTTCACCTAATGTGGGGAACTATACTGCATCTAATGTGGGGAACCATACTGCACATAATGTGGGGGAACTATACTCCACCTAATGTGGGGAACTATACTGCCAACCTAATGGTGGGGGAACTGTACTGCACCTAATGTGGGGAACTATACTGCCAACCTAATGGGGGTTAACTGTACTGCACCTAATGTGGAGGAACTGTACTTCACCTAATGTGGGGAACTGTAGTTCACCTAATGTGGGGGAACTGTACTGCGCCTAATGTGGGGGAGCTTTACTGTACCTAATGTGGGGAACTATACTGCACCTAATGTGAGGAACCATACTGCACCTAAGGGGGGAACTATACTGCATCTAATGTGGGGAACTATACTGCACGTAATGTGGGGGAACTATACTGCCAACCTAATGTGGGGGAACTGTACAGCACCTAATGTGGGGAACTATACTGCCAACCTAATGTGGGGGAACTGTACTGCACCTAATGTGGGGGAACTGTACTGCACCTAATGTGGGGGAGCTTTACTGCACCTAATGTGGGGAACTATACTGCACCTAATGTGGGGGAACTATACTGCACCTAATGGGGGGAACTGTACTGCACAGTCTTGTGCAGGGGGGCAGGGTCTTGTACAAAGGGGAGCATGGGGTCTTGTGCAAAGGGGAGCATGGGGTCTTGTGCAAAGGGGGCATGGAGTGTTGTACAAATGGGGCATAGTGTCTTGTGAAGGGGGTCATGAGGTCTTGTGAAGGGGTCAGGAGGTGTTGTGCAGGGGGGCATGGGGTCTTGTGTAGGGTGGGAATGGGGTCTTGTGCAGGGGGGCATGAGATGTTGTGCAGGGGGGCATGGGTTGTTGTGCAAAGGAGACATGGGGTGTTATGCAGGGAGGGCATGTTTTTTTTTATTTTTATTTTTTTTATATGGCCCACATAAACTTAAACCTTGTTTTTTTGGCCCATGTTAGCCTTTGAGTTTGACATGCTGTACACAGTTCCCTCCTCGCACCTCTCTCAGGAGGAGAGGAGGGACGTACATTCTCACAGACCCGCCTCTGTACGTATATTTTCACAGCCCCGCTCCTGGATGTAGATTTTCACAGCTGTAAAAATTTACATCCATGGGGGGTTGAAAATATACGTCCAGGAGTGGGGCTGTGAAAATATATGTCCAAGGGTGGGGCTGTGAAAATATAAATCCCTCAGCTCCTTCTAAGGGAGGTATGAGGAGGGAACTGTGTACGGGGGCTGAGGGAGGTGCAGAGCTGCCCAACTCTGCCTTCCCCTCCCCATATGTTCGGAGATCTCTGAACAGCTGAGGGGAGGGGCGAACGCAGAACTACATAGGATGCAGTTCTGCACCTCACACCATTACTGCTACTGCTGATGCTCCTGCCTCTTGCTGGGGTAGTGTTGGCAGAGGTAGTGGAGCAGAGGTAGTGGAGCATTGGCAGAGGTAGTGGAGCATTGACTGGATCCCCGTTCAGCAAGTGTTTGTTGCTGGGAAGCTGTGGCAAGCTGGCTGCATAGCTTCTCCTTATACAAATCCAATTTAGCCTCCTACTCAGAAGGCAAGAAAAATTTACCCTATTTTGGGTTTATAACAAGGGTCTAAGAGTGTGGCTATCCAGTACTCTTCTCTTCCCTTCAAGCCACAATATGCTTGATATTGTGAAAGCAGGAAAGCATACACCTAGCCATCCTTGCCAGCTTTTCTGAGGGCTCAGCTTGTTTCAACTTAGTTCTATACTGCCAAGGTAGGTCATGCTCCTCCTTGTCCTCATCAGTGTTGCCTTGTCTAAGGTCCTCACCCCTCTCTCTTCCATAGATTCCATCTCCAAATTCTCCTAATCAGGTCCCACTACCTCCTGTTCCAACTCCTCCTCCACCTCAAGGAGAACATCCGTACTGCTGTTATCAAGACGTGTAGTCTCCTCCATCATTCTTTCTTCCATCATTGCTGTCAATGTCTGCTCCAAAAGGAATATCAGAGGCATCACATCACCAATGCCACTGTTTTACTTGCTGACATATCTTGTAGCCTCCACAGAAGGCACGGGCACGCGACAAATGTCCCTGATTAGCTGCCAATCCCTGAGCTATAAGTCACACTGGCTCCAGAAATAGTCTTGCTGTTGGATAAGAAAGTCGATCACCGCTTTGCGCTGCTGGTAGAGGCTTTCCAATATGTGTAAAGTGGAGTTCCACCATGTCAGAACGTCGCAAATAAGGTGGTGTTGTGGAAGAGAGTTTTGGTGATGTAGGTGAAGCAAGTCATGTTTAAAAGCATACGAGCGGCTAAACTGAACACAAATTGTCCTGCACGTAGACACCACTGGCTTGATACCTGGACAAGTTGTCAATAAGTGTTTGACCACAAGGTTTAGCATGTGTACCAAACAGAGAGAGAGTGTGTGCTGCCACCTACAAGCAGCTCTTTGACAATGTTTGTGCCGTTATCGGCAACAATGTTTCCCGATGTTCGCTCATGACTTGGGAACCAGTGTGAAGCCTCTTGTTGCAGACAAGGCAACAGCTCCTCCAACGTGTGCCTTTTCTCGCCCAGGCTTAGCAGGTGTAACAGAGCATGGCAGCCCTGGATAAAGGGGAGGAGGAGGAGAATGCTCTTCCCCATGGGATGCAAGATGTTTGTGAAGGAGGAGGATAGGTGCAACCATGGAGGTGTCACTACAATTTCCTGTCCTTGCTGCGATGGAGACTCTGCAGGATATTGACCCAGTGGGCCATAAAAGACATGTATTGCCCCTGGCCGTTGCTAATACTACTCATATCAACCGTGACATGGACTGTTCTGCACACAGATAAGTTCATGGAGGGCCCACCCTCTCCGCCACATGATTGTACAAAGTAGATACGGCTTTCTTTGCAAAATAATGGTGACTAGGTACGCACCACCTGGGCTGATCACACCTCATTAGTTGCCTGAAAGCCGTGGAGTCAACATGATTTTATGGAAGGGCCTGCGCCACCAACAACTTGTCCAGGTACAAATTGAGGCACGCTAAGAAAGGGTGACAGGGAGAATACTGTTGTCTGGAGGACATGTGTTCCCCAATGGATAACTGATAGGATGGGGGAGGAGAAGGGCACAACACAGATGAGGCAAATCCCGAAAAATGAGCTGCCTGTGGAAGAGGCCTGGCTGTTAAATAGTTTGGAGGGGTCTGGAGGATAATCAGTAGTAGTAGCAGCAGCAGCACTTTTCTCACTTTCATCTCGACTGTCTCACGCAGCCTTGTGGTGAGGCTCCATATGCCTACGTAGAGACATAGGTCCTACACTCTAGCCATGGCTTACTTTCTGTTTGCAGAGACAACATATTGCCATTTTCTCTGTAGTGATGAGCGGCAGGGGTCATATTTGAATTTGCGATATTTCGCGTACATATGTACGATGATTCGTCCTATGTTTGCGGAATTTGCATATTCGCTATGTTTGTTCTTTTTTTTTTTCCATGCAAAAATTTGTTATAAAATTTGCATAGATTATATCTATCACCTAAAAGAAGGGAGGGATCAGTGTCCTCTGACTTGAAGTGCTGATATTCACGAATATTTGCATATTCTCATATATTCACATTTTCTCATATATTGGCAAAAAAAAAAAAAAAAACAACAAAAAAGAAAACGAATATTCATCATTACGAATATATATCACTATTTTCTAAAAATTTGCCAAATCGCGAAGTGCCAATATATGCGGTAAAAATTAGCATTTCGAATATTCGCGCTCAACACTAGTTCTCTGGATCAGGTAAGGTGGAAAAGAATCAGAATATTTGACAGGGACTGCACCACTTGACTGTGCCCCTCGTCTGGAGGGTTTTTAAATGGAACCTGGATAGGCAGCAGCGTCACCATCACCCGAGCTCAATAGTCCAGAAGCCCTATGCCTGTTACGTTTTAAAGGTTTTTTTCCCCAACCTTGGCTATGTTCTTCTTAGCTGACATCGCCACTACCCTACTGCTCTGAACACGTCAGCTCACGCCCAGATGGTTCCCACGTCCTGTTCAACATCATCAACATCCATAGTCAATGCACCTCCTTTCTGTATGGACTTCTTAGGCTCCCTGCTCCCCCTCAGCATAGCCATCTCGGTGCCTTAGAGTATGACCTACTGCCTCCAGTCCCATTTGTGCTGGGCTCAACCACTGATTCTACCTCCACCACCTCGGCAACACACTTCAAAACTTGACTGTCCCCACCAACTCCTCCTTGTGGCTTGTGCTATCCTTCTGCATAGCAGCAGATGAGTAGTTTCCACTTCCTCATGTGAGTGTAGACTTGAAGGAATCCACTGACCGATGGCTCACCATCATATTGTCGTCATATTACAGAAATATTTCAGTAAAGCAGGATCATCCTGTGAAACCACATAACCCCTCTCAGGCATTGAGAACTTGGGATGCCTACCACAGGACACCTGGCTGCTGTTGCAGCTGCCTGGGCTAGTAATGCCACAAACATTCTTACTGGCAGAGAACATGGCGGGGGTCTTCTGCCCTCTACCCTGTTCACTAACTCGTTTTCCAGACATGTTTTTTTGGTTTACTTTTATCCTTTTTGGGTCCTTTTTCACCAACCTACTTGTCAAATCTAAGTTTTAATGCTTTCATGCGTGGCAGAGATGACAGCACAATGAGTACTAAAGGTGTTTGTGGAACAATATTAAATGCACCAGAACTGTATAACACTACAGACTAGATACATGTAACTTCAACATCCTTTTTGGGTGGCAAAGGAGACAGCACCATGAGTACTGAAAGTATTTGCAGAACAATATTAAATGCACCAGAACTCCAGAACTGTAGAACACTACAGGCTAGATATGTGTAACTTTAACATGCTTTTGGATGGAAGAGGAGACAGCACAATGAGTACTGAAGGTGTTTGCGGAACAATTTTAAATGCACCAGAACTGTAAAACACTACATGCTAGATATTTGTAACTTCAACACGCTTTTTGCATGGCAGGGATGACAGCACAATGAGTACTGAAGGTGTTTGCAAAACAATATTAAATGCACCAGAACCATATAACACTACATGTTAGATACATGTAACTTTAACACGTTTTTTGGGTGGCAGAGGAGACAGCATAATGAATAATGAAGGTGTTTGCGGAACAATAATAAATGCACCAGAACTGTATAATTCTACAGGCTAGATACGTGTAACTTCAGCACGCTTTTTAGGTGGCAGGGATGACAGCAGAATTCATACTGAAGGTGTTTATGGAAACCTATTACATTCCATACTGTGTTGACAGGCCTCATAGGTTGAAAACCCTTTGTGGGTGGGTGGCACCTCACTGAAGCTGATTCAGGAACACTATTCAATTCAGGTATATGTAGGAATGAGCCTTGAAATGCTTTGGATTTGTGGTAGAAAAAGATGATTCTGTCAGAGGCAGTGATCAGGATGTCCCCTTATATACTGTTTTGGTGTACAGGAGCCCCTATAGGATTCTTCTTCTATAGGGATTGAATCCTATTCACACACACACAAGGTCTCTCTTTCTAATCACGATCTGTCCCTATTTCTTCTCTCTTTGTAATCTGTATCTCTATATTTCTTTCTTACCACTAACTGTACTTATGTCTGGCTTTCTCCCTCTCTCACATTTTCCATCTCCTCTGTGCAGAAGTGCCAGCATTCTGGATGCTGTGGGTGACGTCACTGCCCTTTTATCTGTGTCCCTTTATCTGGCCCCTAGTCCCTATTAGCCTTTGTGCTTGAGTGACACAGTAAGCAGCAAATGATAACCCAGGTCTATCATGTGATCAGCTGCTTTCCTTACTTCTTCGCACTGCCCCCTGCCCGCTCTGCTTCTTCCGTCCGCCAAAAAAACATGCTTTCAGGTTTTCGTGCTATTTACTGGC
The DNA here is from genome assembly GCF_029499605.1 of Hyla sarda. NCBI lineage: Eukaryota > Metazoa > Chordata > Amphibia > Anura > Hylidae > Hyla > Hyla sarda. The sequence goes on along the minus strand of NC_079190.1, from coordinate 333,499,497 downwards.
TTGTGCATGCCAAACTGGTAAAATCTTGAGTGTTCACCAAGCCGAAAGTTTGAGTCGAATTCAGGTTCGCTGGATTCGGCTCGCTCATCTCTAATCAGAAGCAACATGAAAAAATAAAATTTTACTGAAATAGTAGTAGAGGATTAAAACAAACTTCTAGCAAATGTGGTTGGTAAATCCACTTTAACCCGATAACGACCATGGACGAGAATAGACGTCCAGGTTGGCGGGCGTTCCGGCACCTGGACGTCTATACTCGTCTATTATTCTCGTGGGTGCTGCCCAGCGCACCCACGAGATCGCGGCAGGGACTCGGCTGTATCACACAGCCGGGACCCTGCTGCACTGCCAGGACCAAAGTAAACTTCGGTCCCGGCAGTTTTAACCCTTACAGCCCCGGTCGGAAGTGACCGCGGGCTGTAAGTGTTATGACAGAGGGAGCTCCCTCTGTCTCCTCTGCAGCACCCCGCATCGTGATCGAGGGGTGCTGTGTGTGGCCGCGGCTGGCTGGGGCCTGCCGCACTGCCAGGAGTGAAGTTCACTTCACTCCCGACAGTTTAACCCTTACAGCCACGGTCAGAAGTGAACGCGCGCTGTAAGGAGTTCTGACAGAGGGAGATGGCTCCCTCTGTCTCTCCTGCAGCACCCCGGAGCATCGCGGGGTGCTGCTGCATACCTGGGCAGCCGGGGGTCCTACAAAGACCCCCAGGTCTGCCCTGGGTATTGCCTGAAAGGACGTGCCTGAGGCACGTTCTGATATGCTGCCTGCTAGTGAAAACTGGCAGGCAGCATATAACTGCAATGCTTTGGAATACTAAGTATTCCAATGCATTAAAAAGTGTAAAAATAAATAAAATAAAAGTGTAAAAATAAATAAAAATGTAATAAAAGTGTAAAAAATAAAAAAAATATTAAAAATACATTTATTAAATGAATCTAATAAAAAAAAATTGCATAATGTGTAGGATCGCATTGGCGGACATCCGCAGCATGTAATATGCTGCGGATGTCCACCATGTGATCCTACACATTATGCAGCAGTCACGGTAATGAGCTCCCTGCTGCGGCTGGGTAGCTTTGTGTGTCCACTCATAGCAGCGGATTTCCCGCTGGCAGTCATGAGCGGACTCACTGATCTACCCAGCCGCAGCAGTGATGGATATATTTGCCATGAGCGGGTGCTTATTCCCACAACATGGTGGATATATCCATCAGGAGCCTTAACTGTCACAGACAGACGCTTTATACTGCCAGCCAACCAAGGACCCATCAGAGAGGTCCCTGGTCAAGCCAATAACTTGTAGGGGTGCGGTATATAAATGGGGCCACTTGTGGGGGTGGGGGTACTGTTCTGCCCTGAAAGCCAAATGGCGCTCCTATCCTTCTGAGTCCTACCACGCGGCCAAGGAACCATATATGGCCTAAGCGGGGGTATTTCCGAACATGGGACAAGCAGCTAAATAAAATATAGGGTGCATTTCTTTCAATATCAGAAGTGATGTACAAAAAATATGCCCCCCAAATGATGCATTTGTGAAAAATTGCAAATTTCGAATTTTATACACTGACTATGGTGTTAAAATACTCACTGTACCCACTAGCGAATACCTTGAGGGGTCTAGTTTTTAAAATGGGGTCATTTGGGGGGGGGGTGATCCTATGTTCTACTACCTTTTAATGTCTGCAAACCTTGCATAGCACATAAAAAAAGATGTACTTTTCAAATTTTCAAAATTTCAAGTTAAATTGTTAGGCTTCTAACTAATTTAAAATGTTAATTAAAAACAAAAAATGATGTCAAAATAAAGTAGACATCTGAAAGTATAAGTTTCATAAACTATTTGGTCAGTAAGTATAAATATTTGCAACCTATTAGTGTTAAAACAGCAAAAAATCGTAATTTTTTGTAAAAAATTCATGATTTTTTGCATTGTAAAAAAAAACTACAAATCATATGGGCTTACTTTTACTATGTAAATGAAGGACAACTTGTGACAAAAAAACAATGTCAGAATTATCGTGATTGGCAAAACGTTACCAGAGTTATTCTCTAATAAAGACAGACATCCCCGATTTGAAAAAACAGGTCTGGTCTTTCAGGGGCGTACAGGTTTATTTGTATTGGTCCTTAAGGGGTTAAGCAAATTTCAGCATGCCTGGGATAAACATATACTGGTACTAAGATAAAAATAAATGGAATAATATAAAAGGAGACTAGACAAACCAGATGGTGTTTTTCTGACAACAATCTTCTATGTTTTTAAGCAGAACGATGAGCAGGAGACCCAGAAAACCTCATAGTGGGAGTTGAGGACCCTGGTTTTCATAGTGGCCCTGGCACCATTTGAAAACTATTATCTATTTTCTGGAACAACCCTTTAAGGGCTTAAATAAATAAGCATTCTAAACATACAAGCAGCCATAACCAAAAATGGTTTCAAGCCAATGCTATCCATATGGATCCAAATTCCAAAGATGGCAGGCAGGCTCTCCTAAGGTTTCCCTGAGGCCATGTAGCCTTTCTGTCACTTACAGTGTATGCATCATAGGTTAACTCTTTTTTAGGTACCATAATGCTTTGCTCCAGTGTTGCTTCCCTACTAGCCAAATACAGGGCTCAGCGAGCATTTCCTGCAAGAGGAGAACATCAGCAGAAGCAGGAAAAACAGGACTGCAATGGGGACTAAAAGATCTAAAAGCAGCAGCATTGAGGTGCGGGGGAGGTATGTATGCAAACTTTTGTATTTTTAGTCCATAGGTAGGCAGATACTAGAGTACTATATTTGCCAGGAAACCCCCCTTTAAGGCAAAAATTGGAATTTCACTTGCAAACTTGTTTTAATCAAAACAAGTGCCCTGTGTAGCCGACAAAAGGGACACAACCAACTTCAAATTACATTTCAAGCATGGTGTACTCTGGAGACAGTTTAATTTTCTTGTTGCAAAAGAACAGTTACATGTTGCTGAATTTCAGCAACCACCAGATGAGACTGGCAGCAGCATTTCCCTCCTCTCTCCATTTAGAATGTATCAATGCTCAGTCGAGTCAAGTGGTCATGGTGAGTTTAGGGAACTAGAAGCGACAACTTTCAGTCCAACAAATAATCAGCTACAGCTACCGTAGCATATGTGTATGACTATCTTTGGGAACAGCATGTGACTAGCTCTTCAAGGTTTGTCATATCTCTCTGCTTTACAAATCTGGTGCCCTAAAGACATTTGATGTCATTATATAGGTTTCTACAGATGGGAAAGGATACTTCTTAGAAAATGTCAGGATTGTAACGGCGCTGAATGTACCACCACAAGGGAAAATCAAGGAGACTACTTTAATAACCATGATGCAACGCATTTCTTGGCTCAATGGTCACTTCGTCATACATGGTGGAGTCGGAATGACTTTTTAGAATCAGGTGATCTCGTTGATCACAGAAATTACTTTATATACATTTCCATGTGACCATTCTTTTTGTTTATAAAGATGGAAGTCATTTAGAATGCCATTTTTGTACATTTAAGCTTGCCCTACATTTTTTATTGGTGGCTTCCATCCACCTTACCACTCATCGGAGAAAGCTGGCCCTATCTTTTTTTCTGCTGTCCTTGACTGAATTAACTCCATAATGCTTCATGAAAAACTTGCTATATGGTGAAATAACGTGACGCTAGGGCACTAGAGGGCACTAGAGAGAGGCCCAAAACTAAGGTTGAAAAGAACCAGGACCACTCCAGAGGGAGAGAGCACACAGCAGGGAAGGCTGTGTGAGATATGCAGGGAGCAGGTGAAACAAAGACCAGTCTGAGACAGACAAGTTGTCTGTCCCAAGACAACTGGCATCCAGAATGGACGTTAAGAAACTTGTGTGAGCCAGAGTGATAAGGAGGGACCTCAGTAAGGTATTGTTTGCCCTGGAAGGTAAGCTAGGGTTCAAGAAGGGAGGTAGTGCCCTAAGCATGGGCCAGATGTTTTCATTTCTGCTGTCATTTAAAATCTGAAAAAGGCTACCTTTAATGTTAAACTACCCCCAAGCAACAAACATCTAGCCCATGCTTAGGGGAGTACAGACAGCCGGGCCCCCCCTGCCTGCGATCTCCTGAACGGGGCCCTGGCTGTCTGCTGGAAGGGTGCGTGCTGACCCGCACACGGAGTTCCGGACGACACGGCCTCTCCATGTATCCCATGGGGGGGGGGGCAGAGCGGCCGCTTCCGGCAGACTTCCAGGGCCCCGTTCAAGAAATTGCTGGGGGTCCCAGTGGTTGGAACCCCATGATCTATAACTTATCCCCTATCCTTTGGATGGAGGATAAGTTATTTTTCACTGCACTACTACTTTAAAGGGGTTATTAAGGAAAACATTTTATATATATATATATATATATATATATATATATATATATATCAACTGGCTCCAGAAAGTTAAACAGATTTGTAAATCACTTCTATTAAAAAATCTTAATCCTTTCAGTACTTATGAGCTGATGAAGTTAAGTTGTTCTTTTCTGTCTAAGTGCTCTCTGATCACATGTGTCTCGGGAACCGCCCAGGTTAGAAGCAAATCCCTATAGCAAACCTCTTCTACTCTGTGCAGTTCCCGAGACAAGCAGACATGTCAGTAGAGAGCACTGTTGCCAGACAGAAAACAACTCAACTTCAGCAGCTGATAATTTTTGAAAGGATTAAGATTTTTTAATAGAAGTAATTTACAAATCTGTTTAACTTTCTGGAGCCAGTTGATATATATGTATATAACATTTTTTTTTCCTGGAATACCCCTTTATGCGCCGTACAGCGCCATACATTTACGGCGCAGCTTTCCTGGTTCACTGCATCTCCGGGCACGGTAATCGGAACGGGATGACTGCTGATATCTATCAGCAGCCATCCCGGCATATCGCCCACCCCCCCCCCCATGTCGACGATTGCGGCAAATGGCGCGTCAATTCAGACGTGCGATTTGCGGTTATTCTGGGTCAATCGGGTCTCCGGTGACCCGGAAAAAACGGGTGAATGGGGCTGTTCGAGACAGCCCCATTCACTCATACCCAGCAGGAGTGAGGTGGGAAGGGTGCCGCCTCACGATCACGTGACTAATCGGTCGGAACAACCTAACAATCACGGACCTGCTGGGCGGTGATCGGGACGGCGATTAGAGCGGAGATAGGCGCAGGCGGGGGTCTCCTACCTTGCCCTGGTCTGACGGGGTCCCCTCAGGATCGGTGGCGGCGACAGGAGCCGCAAGATCGGTCCCTGCAGCAGGATACAGCGGCGGCAGGATACAGCCGGAGGTGAGATCCTGTTCTCCTACTGTTGCTTAGCAACAACTAGCAGCATGCAAAGCCAAAGGGCATGCTGGGAGTTGTAGTTTTGCAACAGCTGGCGCTCCAACTACAACTCCCAGCATGCCTATTGGTAGTCTGTGCATGCTGGGGGTTGTAGTTTTGCAACAGCTGTAGGCACATTTTTTCTATGAAAATGTGTGCATTCAATGTTGCATAACTAAACTCCCAGCATGCACAGACTACCAAAAAGCATGCTGGGAGTTGTAGCAGTGTGCCTCCAGCTGTTGCAAAACTACAACTCTCAGCATGCCCTTCGACTGTCAATGCATGCTCATTGTTGCAGTTTTGCAACAGCTGGAGACACATTGGTTGTGAAACCGAGTTTGTTAACTAATTCAGTGTTTAGCAACCAGTGTGCCTCCAGCTGTTGCAAAAATACAACTCCCAGCATGCACTGAGAGACTTTACATGCTGGGAGTTGTAGTTTTGCAACAGCTGGAGGCACACTGGTTGCGAAACACTGAGTTAAGTAACAAACGCTCAGTGTTCCAATGTGCCTCCAGCTGTTGCATAACTACAACTCCCAGCATGCATGGTCTGTCAGTGCATGCTGGGAGTTGTAGTTTTGCAGCAGCTGGAGGTTTGCCCCCCCCCCCCCACCATGTGAATGTACAGGGTACATTCACACGAGTGGGTTTACAGCAAGTTTTCTGCTGCAAGTTTGAGATGCGGCAAATTTTCCTCCACAGCTCAATCTCACAGCTCAAACTCACTGTAAACCCAACCGTGTGAATGTATCCTAAAAACCTTACACTACACTACACAATAAAAAGTAAAACACTACATATACACATACCCCTACACAGTCCCCCCCCCCCCCAATAAAAAAAATAAGTCTTGTACGCCAGTGTTTCCAAAACGGAGCCTCCAGCTGTTTAAAAACAACAACTCCCAGTATTGCAGGACAGCCACTGGAGTTTTGCAACAGCTGGAGACACCCTGTTTGGGAAACACTGCTGTGGGGTATTTTTGTGGAAGATTCAAATCCCCAATTTAGGCCTCAAATGCTCATGGCGCTCTCTCACTTCGAAGCCCTATCGTAATTCAAGGAAAAAGTTTAGGGCCACATATGAGGTATCTCCGTACTCGGGAGAAATTGTGTCACAAATTTTGGGGGGCTTTTTCTTCTTTTACCGCTTCTAAAAAGGTAAAGTTGGGGTCTACACCAGCCTGTTAGTGTAAAAAAAAATTATTTTTACACTTACATGCTGGTGTTGCCCCATACTTTAAATTTTCACAAGCGGTGAAAGAAAAAAAAAGACCCCGAAAATTTGTAACACAATTTCTTCTTAGTACGGAAATACCCCATATGTGGGCTTAAAATGTTCTGCGGATGCACAACAAGGCTCAGGAGTGAGAGCGCACTATGTACATTTGAGGTCTAAATTGGTGATTTGCACAGGGGTGGCTGATTTTACAGCGGTTCTGACATAAACGTAAAACAATAAATACCCAGATGTGACCACATTTTGGAAACTACACCCCTCACGGAATGTAACAAGGGGTATAGTGAGCCTAACACCCCACAGGTGTTTGACAAATTTTCGTTAAAGTTGGATGTGAAAATGAAAAAAAAAATGTTTTCCCTAAAATGCTGGTGTTACCATACATTTTTCATTTTCACAAGGGAGAATAGGAAAAAATCCCCCCAAAATTTGTAGCCCCATTTCTTATGAGTAAGAACATACGTGGATGTAAAGTGCTCTGCGGGTGCACTACAGGGCTCAGAAGAGGAGCGCCATTGGGATTTTGGAGAGAGAACGTGTCCGAAACTGAAGGCCATGTGTGTTTACAAAGCCCCCACAGTGCCAGAACTGTGGACCCCCCTATATGTGACCCCATTTTGGAAATGTTATTTTTCATTTGCACAGCCCACTGTTCCAAAGATCTGTCAAATGCCAGTGGGGTGTAAATACTCTCTGCACCCCTTATTAAATTCTGTGAGGGGTGTAGTTTCCAAAATGGGGTCACATGTGGGGGGGGGGTCCACTGTTCAGGCATCACAGGGGGCTTTGTAAACGCACATGGCCCCGACTTCTATTCCAACCAAATTCTCTCACCAAACGCTCAATGGCGCTCCTTCTCTTCTGAGCATTGTAGTTCGCCCGCAGAGCACTTTACATCCACATAAAGGGTATTTCCATATTCAGAAGAAATGGGGTTACACATTTTGGGAGGCTTTTTCTCCAATTACCCCTTGTGAAAATGAAAAATTTGGGGTAACATCAGCATTTTTGTGAAAAAAATCTAATTTTAAATTTTCCTGTCCAAGTTTAGCGGAAATATGTCAAACACCTGTGGGGTGTTAAGGCTCATTGTACCCCTTGTTATGTTCTTTGAGAGGTGTAGTTTCCAAAATAGTATTCCATGTGTTTTTTCCCCTGTTCTGGCACCATAGGGGCTTCCTAAATGCGACATGCCCCCCAAAAACCATTTCAGCTAAATTTGCTTTCCAAAAGCCAAATGTGACTTCTTCTCTTCTGAGCATTGTAGTGCGCCAGCAGAGCACTTGACGTCCACACATGGGGTATTTCCATACTCAGAAGAGATGGGGTTACAAATTTTAGGTGGCATTTTCTCCTATAACCCCTCACAAAAATGTAAATTTTGGGGAAAACTAGCATTTTAGTGAAAAAAAAATTAATTTACACATCAGACTTTAACGAAAAGTCGTCAAACACCTGTGGGGTGTTAAGGCTCACTGGACCCCTTGTTATGTTCCTTGAGGGGTATAGTTTCCAAAATAGCATGCCATGTTGGTTGTTTTTTTTTTTTTTTTTTTTTTTTTGCTGTTCTGGCACCATTGGGGCTTCCTAAATGTGACATGCCCCCCAAAAACCATTTCAGAAAAACTCTCCAAAATCCCATTGTCGCTCCTTCTCTTCTGAGCCTGAGTAAAAACATGTCAACTTTATGATGCAAATATAAAGTAGACAAATAGTATTTGTGAATCAATATATAATTTATTTGGAATATCCATTTTCCTTACAAGCAGAGAGTTTCAAAGTTAGAAAAATGCAAAATTTTCTAAATTTTTATAAAATTTTGGGATTTTTCACCAAGAAAGGATGCAAGTAACATCGAAAATTTACCACTGTGTTAAAGTAGAATATGTCACGAAAAAAGAATCTTGGAATCAGAATCATCGGTAAAAGCATCCCAAAGTTATTAATGCATAAGGTGATAGTGGTCAGAATTGCAAAGAAGGGCTGCGTCCTTAAGTTGCAAAAGGGCTCAGTCCTTAAAGGGTTAAGTACTTTGAGTGAGTATGGCATCCTTAATGTCTTCTTTATACTGTCCAAATATTAATTACTTTATGCCTCTCTACTATATATCTTGGTGGCTCTTTGTAATTGTACCTTATTGTGATTGCTGCTCTTTTATTGTTCTTGTACTCTACCCTGTTAGTTGATTTACCTTGTTTATAATACCCTTATTTCTGGTACCTGTGTATTCATGTTTGCGTTATGTATCATTTTGGCTTATTATAAAGCTTCACTGTTTGAGCCATAACATTGGACAGGTAATAAATGATGCTTGGAACGGTTTGCTGCTGATACAATTTATTTGCTACATTATTTCACAGTAATAGCAATTAACATATGAATAACAAGAGAGTGAACCACCAGTGTCTCAATCTCCGAAAACGTATTATGTGCAGAATCAGCCTAAAATTTTTTGTGTAAATCAACTCTAATAATCACCATCACCAATTAGTATGACCGATAAAAAGACCATAACAGAAAAACACAATGGTTGTCAATTATTGCTTAAAGCTTGTCTTAACACTTAGGGAGTTCTACGCCTAAAATTATGATTTTTGGAAATTGCATCCAAAAATGCACATTTATAAAACTTGCATCAAGGCCATGATATCCTCAATAGTTAAAAGCATTTGTGGGGAGCATATTGATGGCAAAATTTGCATATTTATGAGCCTTTTTAAATAAATTCCCGCTGTATATTTTAGTATAGTAGTAGTGTGCTATATAATACTGGCCATAAGCAGTGTTAGAACAATGATGGTGGTGTGAAAAGATCACGAACGTTAAAATCTAATTATTATTGTGCTTAAATCTGTTGTAAGTACTTTTTTAGATCAGTGCTGTGACCTCCTATATCACTTCCTATATCATTTTACATTTTCAAAATGGATCTAATTCCTTATCATTATGACTTAACAAGAGTTGATGTAAAGCAAATTTTAAAAACACTGCTCACATTTCATCCAGTGAAGATCTCAAATAAAATGTGTGTTTACGTTATCATTTTTATTCTTACCATAGGAAACATAGAGACAATTTTAAAGTGGTTGCTAAAATTGTAACATAATAATTGTGAATAAGTCATGCCTGGGACCAAACAGAAGGATTATATAGAATGAGGGGAAAGTGGAAAATGTCTTAACTTATTATGAGCAGACCTACAACTTCTGTAAGGAATTAGCTTACACTGTCAGCAGGTGGCGCACTAGAAACGGACATATGAATATAATGTACAGTCCCATTAAAATCACAGATGCTTTAACCCCTTAAGGACTCATGACGTACCGGTACGTCATGAGTCCGCTCCCGATCTATAACGTGAGACCAGTGATCAATGTGAAAGATCAGTGTGTGCAGTGTTATAGGTCCCTATGGGAGATATAACACTGCAAAAAAAAAAGTGGAAAAAAAAGTGAATAAAGTAAAATAATAATAAACATATGTGGTATCGCTGCATGTGGAAATGTCCGAATTATAAAATTATATCGTTAATTAAACCTCATGGTCAATGGCGTACGCGCAAAAAATTCCAATTCAATAAGTCCTATCAATGCAATAAGTCCTATCAATGCAATAATGGTACCACTAAAAACTTGAGATCACGGCGCAAAAAATTAGCTCTCATACCGCCCCATACGCGGAAAAATAAAAAAGTTATTAGGGTCAGAAGAGGGCAATTTTAAACGTGTACATTTTCCTGCATGTAGTTATGATTTTTTCCAGAAGTCCGACAAAATCAAACCTATATAAGTAGGGTATCATTTTAATCGTATGGATCTACAGAATAAAGCTAAGGTGCTGTGTAGAAACGGAAGCCCCAAAATTTACAAAATGGCGTTTTTTTTTTTCAATTTTGTCTCACAATGATTTTTTTTCTCGTTTCGCCATAGATTTTTGGGTAAAAATAAGCCAGCATATGGATTTTTAGGTGCAAAATTGAAAGAGTTATGATTTTTTAAAGCAAAAACAGAAAAACGCTGAGTCCTTAAGGGGTTAAACTGAGTGCTTACCCCCTGATCCTCTATGTATGGCAAGATGCCTAAGGTGGCCTTACACAGTAGATAGAAGTTGGCTGGGGGTTGAAGCACCTTTGAATGGACAGACGCATGGTGATTGATCATTTTGCTGATGGAAAAATACAAATTTTTGTCCAGATTGGTCATTACGGTCATTAAAACTGGCCATCCATGATTGATGACACAGAGTAAGATAATTCATGGACTAGCAATGTTAAGCACATTTAAAATGTTATACTACTACTATTTCTTACAAAAAATTAAGTTCCCTTTCATTTATTTCAATATATATATATATATATATATATATATATATATATATATATATATATATATATATGATATTGTCAATATTTGATGATAAAACTATATCTGTGCAAGTAATCTAATCTCTGGTTCTGTCACTGTCTTGGCAGATGTCATTGTTTGCACCCTTGTGGTGCCTATATTCACAGTGTCAACGGACACATATATATCAGACAGAGAAAGTTGTGCTGTAGCTGCAATGACTAATGATTAATTGTGCATATATATATATATATATATATATATATATTAATATATATATATATATATATATATATATATATATGTTATTGTATGACTTGGGTATCTGACTTGTTTGAAATTTCCAAATAAATCTTAAACTGTATTTTCTTCATTTGGAGATCCATTGTGATGGATGAGGAAGCTGGAATAATCGAGATCTTCTTGAGACCCCTGTTGTAAGACAAAAGAATATTGTGAAAAAATAGCTAATTCTGTTTGTTTATTCTGTCCTAGATGAAAAAAAAAGGTGTGCCCATATACTCTCTTGTGCCCAATGTAACCCCAAACATGCATTATTATTCAAAAAATAAATACTGCTTGATTATATTTAAAATGATTATTTTATGTATTGCTGATGTAACACAATATTTTATGTAAAATATTGGATGTATCTATTTTAACTCATGAGAAAAAGAAACTATAACAATATCAATCTTGTAAGGTAAGCCAGCAAACCGGCTATGAAATCAGGTGTGTCTCCTGAAGACAGAGAATTAATGGGTTGTGTTTATGGACATGAGCAAAAACCATAGACCTCTCAATAGGGCTTATCAAACCCCTTACATTTCATGATAGAACTCTAATAGTGACCATGACATAAAATAAGAAATGTGAGATAAAGAATAGAAGAGTAAGAATAATAGAGTAAGATGTACAAATTCATAAGCAACACGACCTATTGTCCAACACTGTAGATGTTGTCCTACACTGAGATTCATTCAATGATAATCATTGAATAAATATCAGCAAACATATATTTCTGGCGTTAGGAAGGGTTCTTTTCCTTGTCACCTTTGTATCAATTGTACGTATATGTGTAAGGGCAATGAATTTGTTCACCCTATTATCAACAAACGGTATCCGATTAAAGCTTATTTAACCTGTACATCTGACCATGTTGTGTATGTTCTATGTTGCCCCTGTCAGTTATTATATGTGGGTGAGGCAACAATGGATGTGAAAACAAGAATTAACTAACACAGATATACCATAAGCAAAAGACGTACTGATGTGTGCCGAAATACTTTGTTGAGATGGATTTAAAATTCATGTTGTTGGACCATGTACCCAAACTGAAACGGGGGGGGGGGGGGGGGGGGGGGTCATTGGGGTAATCGTACAATTTCTTATACTATTATCTTTTTTCTTGTGTTTTTATAGGGTGGAGGACTTATGGAGCACTCACTGAGGATAAAGCCAGCACTTAAATACTCCAAGTATCAATTTAAGTATTTTGTGCATTTATCATATTATGGGTCTTGCTTGTACATTGTATGCTATTTGCTCTTATTCATATAATCTTTATGGGTCCCTTCCCCAGAAGCCAGAAGCTGCACCCTTGGTGCTTCAGATGTCCGTTGTCCAGTGGCAATCTAGAGCGGCTGAGGATGGGACAGCGGGATGTGCTTCGCTTTCTGCAGCACTCCTGAATTACCCTGTGCTCTAGCAATGGCCGGGGGATTGCTGTGCACCTGTTGCCCTACACTAATATGGCTACGGAGCATGCCTGTGTCTTAGCAACAAACTGACCTTTGACCATGTTTGACATCACTTCCGGTTTTTACACCGATTGCTGCATGGAGCAGCGTCCTTGCCACCATGCCAACAGAGACTGTATACCTGCCGACCCAGTGAGTGCCCCTGTCCCCCCTACCGAATTAGCCATCACCATGGACACCCGGACACTTTTTACACTTTGTGGATATTTTAATGTATGTGTATTTAATATATGTACTATCATAAGGCTCATCTCAGTTGTGGATGCTATGCTGTTCTTGCATATCTGGCACATGTCACTTTATGTATTATTTTTATTATGTTTTATACTTTATGGGTATGTTCACACTGAGGAATTGGGGCGGAAATCAAGCAGAAATTTTCTGCCTCAAAATATTGTTACTTTTCCACAAGAACAATTTTGCACGGAATTGGTGCAGAATTCGAGCGGAATTCAAGCGGAATTCCACACACGGAAATGAAAATTTCAAGCGGATGAGGAGAAGAGTATAATATATATATATGTTATCCTCTTTTTTTTCATGCAGAAATTGTGAGCCAATTCCGCATCAATACCGCGCCAATTCTGCGCCATTTCCGCACCAATTCCACGCCAATTCCGCGTGGAAATGATTCTGACTGAAAAAAAAAATTCACATTGATCTCTATGGGAGTAAGACGCTGATTCCGCCTGAAAGAAAGAACGTTCTTTCTTCAAGCGGAACAGACTTCCTCGTCAGAATTCTGCTTGAGGAAATTCCTCAGTGTGAACTGAGGGGCAGAAATTCTGCACAGCTGTATGGGGATTTTCACTGCTGAATGAATTGGAGAGGAAAAAGCGAGCAGAATTACTCGTGGAAATTCCTCTCCAATTCCTCAGTGTGAACATACCCTATTACTCTTTGATGATATAACTAATTGATGGGCCCTGCGTGGCCATATGAACCTACATGTTTGTATCATTCACTTCTTGATAATGGCTGGATGAGCTGACCAAAACGTCGCCTTCACTTTTGTGTGAATAAAGACCAACTCTTTTTTGCACCTTATGGGAGTGCTGTGGCATATTTGTTTTGTGTACATGGAAGGATCTGTGACCAGGATCTAGAAGCTATTGAAAATGGAAATGGTGTGCAGCTCACTTGGACTGACAGCAAGGATATGTACCCAAGGTAACTGGTAATGCCTTCACCCAATAAAGGCCAAATATAAAGTGAAAAAAAGTATATAATCAATTTTTCAATTGATTAGATGTAAACCAGTCCTCAAAGGTGCATATGTGAAAAGCTAGAGAAAAGGATCCAGTTAAAATATTAATAGTATTTCTTCACATATATTGAGAAAGTAAAATATAATAATGTAATAAAAAAAATAATGAAATGAAATAAAAGTCTCCTTACACCCTAGCAGGGCCCATGCATCGGACAAAGGTGCTAGAGATGATAAATTACAGTAAATTGTAAAAATAAATATGTAAACCTAAAATTCAGTGAACAGTTCTGAATAGCAGATGATTATTATATCACCTCAGAGATGTGTCGCAACTCTTATGGATAGTATGGTAGCAACTCTTATGGATAGTATGGTAGCAACTCTTATGGGTAGTAGTGTTGCTCGCGAATATTCGCAATTCGAATATTATTCGCGAATATCGCATATTCGCGAATTCGCGAATTTCGCAAATATAGCGCTATATATTCGTAATTACGAATATTCGTTTTTTATATATTTTTTTTTTCTTCACAGTACACATCACAGTGATCATCCCTCTCTGCTTCCAGCTTATGTGGTGTAAAGAAGGCTGTAATACTACTGTGTGAGACTGGCGTGCAAAAATTTGCATATGCGAAAATTAGCATATGCGAATTTTCGCGTATGTTGATTTTGTATATGCTAATTTTCTCATATGTTAATTTTCGCATACGCGAATTTTCGCATATGCGAAAATAAAACGAGAATATAACGAATATGCGAATATTCGCGAATATATGACGAATGTTCGTCCATATATTCGCGAATATTCGCGAATTCGAATATGGCCTATGCCGCTCAACACTAATGGGTAGTATGGTAGCAACTCTTATGGGTAGTATGGTAGCAACTCTTATGGATAGTATGGTAGCAACTCTTATGGATAGTATGGTAGCAACTCTTATGGATAGTATGGTAGCAACTCTTATGGGTAGTATGGTAGCAACTCTTATGGATAGTATGGTAGCAACTCTTATGGATAGTATGGTAGCAACTCTTATGGATAGTATGGTAGCAACTCTTATGGGTAGTATGGTAGCAACTCTTATGGATAGTATGGTAGCAACTCTTATGGATAGTATGGTAGCAACTCTTATGGATAGTATGGTAGCAACTCTTATGGATAGTATGGTAGCAACTCTTATGGATAGTATGGTAGCAACTCTTATGGATAGTATGGTAGCAACTCTTATGGATAGTATGGTAGCAACTCTTATGGATAGTATGGTAGCAACTCTTGTGGACAGTATGGTAGCAACTCTTATGGATAGTATGGTAGCAACTCTTATGGATAGTATGGTAGCAACTCTTATGGATAGTATGGTAGCAACTCTTGTGGATAGTATGGTAGCAACTCTTGTGGATATTGAAGTGGCAACTAAGTAGGTTATATGAGCTTATTGTGAAAACAGTTAGTTGGTGGCGTAGCAGAAAGTTCAGCGATAATTTATGAATTGCATGACAGTTCCACAATGTTGTCAGTATAGTTATGTAGTCATTAATAGTGGGACACAGAGTTTGGTGCAAGGCACCACTCACCGATCATACGGGTGATGGAGAGATGTACAGTCTGGGCTGGCACGGAGGCGTCCAGCACTGGAGGTAATGCCCATCTGCAGAGTGGCGTCTCGATAATCTGCGGCTGGCACGGGATGGCGTCCGGCCCGAAAGAGGAGTAAATACCGTAGCTGATATAGTGGAGACCGCAGTGGGTTCTACGGAGGTGCGGGAGTGGAAGCCGGCGTCCTCGTGTTGCTGATGCGCTAGTAGCGCGTGAGTGAGAGTGGTCCCGAAGAGGGGGAATCCAGCTGTTGCAAATGTCCAAACTGTTAGCTGGTATATGGAGTGGTATTCTGACTTGTGGTACCATAAGTGGATGAATAAAGTGCTAGATGCTATTATACCGCTACTGAAGAATAGTGTTGCTCGCGAATATGCGCAATACGAATTTTATTCACGAATATCGCATATTCGCGAATTCGCGAATATTCGCGAATATAGCACTATATATTCGTAATTGCGAATATTCGTTTTTATTTTTTTTCAGTACACATCACAGTGATCATCCCTTTCTGCTTCCAGCTTGTGTGGTGCAAAGAAGGCTCTAATGCTACTGTGTGAGACTGGCGTGCGCATTTTCGCATATGCTAATTTGTATATGCTAATTTTCGCATATGCGAAAATAAAACGCGAATATTACGAATATGCGAATTTAGCGAATATTTGACGAGTATTCGTCAATATATTCGCGAAATATCGCAAAATTGAATATGGCCTATGCCGCTCAACACTACTGAAGAATAGGCCCGCGGCACTTTATTCATCCACTTATGGTACCACAAGTCTAAATATCACTCCATATACCAGCTACCAGTTTGGAAATTTGCAACAGCTGGATGCCCCTTGTTTCGGGACCACTCTCACTCACGCGCTACTAGCACATGAACAACACGAGGACGCCGGCTTCCACTCCCGCACCTCCATAGAACTCACTGCGGTCTCCACTACAGCTACGGTATTTACTCCTCTTTCGGGCCGGACGCCATCCCGTGCCAGCCGCAGATCATTGAGACGCCACTCTGCAGACGAGCATTACCTCCACTGCCTGACGCCTCCGTGCCAGCCCAGACTGTACATTTCTCTATCACCCGTATGATCGGTGAGTGGTGCCTTGCACCAAACTCTGTGTCCCACTATTAATGACTACATAACTATACTGACAACATTGTGGAACTGTCATGCAATTCATGAATTATCGCTGAACTTTAAGCTACGCCACCAACTAACTGTTTTCACAATAAGCGCATATAACCTACTTAGTTGCCACTTCAATATCCACAAGAGTTGCTACCATACTATCCATAAGAGTTGCTACCATACTATCCACAAGAGTTGCTACCATACTTTCCATAAGAGTTGCTACCATACTATCCACAAGAGTTGCTACCATACTATCCATAAGAGTTGCTACCATACTATCCATAAGAGTTGCTACCATACTATCCATAAGAGTTGCTACCATACTATCCATAAGAGTTGCTACCATACTATCCATAAGAGTTGCTACCATACTATCCATAAGAGTTGCTACCATACTATCCACAAGAGTTGCTACCATACTATCCATAAGAGTTGCTACCATACTATCCACAAGAGTTGCTACCATACTATCCATAAGAGTTGCTACCATACTATCCATAAGAGTTGCTACCATACTATCCATAAGAGTTGCTACCATACTACCCATAATAGTTGCTACCATACTATCCATAAGAGTTGCTACCATACTATCCATAAGAGTTGCTACCATACTATCCACAAGAGGTGCTACCATACTATCCACAAGAGTTGCTACCATACTATCCACAAGAGTTGCTACCATACTATCCACAAGAGTTGCTACCATACTATCCATAAGAGTTGCTACCATACTATCCATAAGAGTTGCTACCATACTATCCATAAGAGTTGCTACCATACTATCCATAAGAGTTGCTACCATACTATCCACAAGAGTTGCTACCATACTATCCACAAGAGTTGCTACCATACTATCCACAAGAGTTGCTACCATACTATCCACAAGAGTTGCTACCATACTATCCATAAGAGTTGCTACCATACTATCCATAAGAGTTGCTACCATACTATCCATAAGAGTTGCTACCATACTATCCATAAGAGTTGCTACCATACTACCCATAAGAGTTGCTACCATACTATCCATAAGAGTTGCTACCATACTATCCATAAGAGTTGCTACCATACTATCCACAAGAGTTGCTACCATACTATCCATAAGAGTTGCTACCATACTATCCATAAGAGTTGCTACCATACTATCCATAAGAGTTGCTACCATACTATCCATAAGAGTTGCTACCATACTATCCACAAGAGTTGCTACCATACTATCCATAAGAGTTGCTACCATACTATCCACAAGAGTTGCTACCATACTATCCATAAGAGTTGCTACCATACTATCCATAAGAGTTGCTACCATACTATCCATAAGAGTTGCTACCATACTATCCATAAGAGTTGCTACCATACTATCCATAAGAGTTGCTACCATACTATCCATAAGAGTTGCTACCATACTATCCATAAGAGTTGCTACCATACTATCCACAAGAGTTGCTACCATACTATCCATAAGAGTTGCTACCATACTATCCACAAGAGTTGCTACCATACTATCCATAAGAGTTGCTACCATACTATCCATAAGAGTTGCTACCATACTATCCATAAGAGTTGCTACCATACTACCCATAATAGTTGCTACCATACTATCCATAAGAGTTGCTACCATACTATCCATAAGAGTTGCTACCATACTATCCACAAGAGGTGCTACCATACTATCCACAAGAGTTGCTACCATACTATCCACAAGAGTTGCTACCATACTATCCACAAGAGTTGCTACCATACTATCCATAAGAGTTGCTACCATACTATCCATAAGAGTTGCTACCATACTATCCATAAGAGTTGCTACCATACTATCCATAAGAGTTGCTACCATACTATCCACAAGAGTTGCTACCATACTATCCACAAGAGTTGCTACCATACTATCCACAAGAGTTGCTACCATACTATCCACAAGAGTTGCTACCATACTATCCATAAGAGTTGCTACCATACTATCCATAAGAGTTGCTACCATACTATCCATAAGAGTTGCTACCATACTATCCATAAGAGTTGCTACCATACTACCCATAAGAGTTGCTACCATACTATCCATAAGAGTTGCTACCATACTATCCATAAGAGTTGCTACCATACTATCCACAAGAGTTGCTACCATACTATCCATAAGAGTTGCTACCATACTATCCATAAGAGTTGCTACCATACTATCCATAAGAGTTGCTACCATACTATCCATAAGAGTTGCTACCATACTATCCATAAGAGTTGCTACCATACTATCCATAAGAGTTGCTACCATACTACCCATAAGAGTTGCTACCATACTATCCATAAGAGTTGCTACCATACTACCCATAAGAGTTGCTACCATACTATCCATAAGAGTTGCTACCATACTATCCATAAGAGTTGCTACCATACTATCCACAAGAGTTGCTACCATACTATCCACAAGAGTTGCTACCATACTATCCATAAGAGTTGCGACACATCTCTGAAGTGATATAATAATCATCTGCTATTCAGAACTGTTCACTGAATTTTATGTTTACATATTTTTTTTTTCAATTTCATTATTCATTTCATAATTTTTTTTAATTACATTATTATATTTTACTTTCTCAATATATGTGAACAAATACTATTAATATTTTAACTGGATCCTTTTCTCTATCTTTTCACATATGCACCTTTGAGGGCTGGTTAATATCTAATCAATTGAAAAATTGATTATATATTTTTTCAGGATCTAGAAGCTACTTGCCCCCCTATCATCCATTTATTCTGGAGTGCTGCTTTCTTTCTTTTGTATAGATAGATGGATAGATATTCAAAGCAGGCAAAGCAGCACTCCGATAAGTGAAAAAGTAGTGGCATTTATTCACCAATAAATGAACAGCAACGTTTTGGCTTGCTCTCTATCCGTATAGATAGATGGATAGATATTCAAAGCAGGCACAGCAGCACTCCGTTTAGTGAAAAAGTGATGGCTTTTATTCACCAAAAAATGAACTGCGACGTTTCGGCTTGCTCTCCAAGCCTTTATAAAGCCTTGGCTTGATAAAGGCTTGGAGAGCAAGCCGAAACGTTGCTGATCATTTTTTGGTGAATAAAAGCCATTACTTTTTCACTAAATGGAGTGCTGCTGTGCCAGCTTTGAATATTTAAGACGGGACCTGGGACCAAGGTCTAACCTCAGCCTGCACCCATTCACTAACTTCAGTGTGCTGCTCCACCTGCTCATTTACGTATAGATGGATAGATAGATAGATAGATAGATAAACATATAATGCTGCAGCACACAATTCCAAAGAAAGGTGAAGTTTATTCCATCAAAAAACAAGTGTCCATAAGCAACGTTTCAGCCAGCTCACCTGACCTTTCTCAAGCTCAGTACAAATGGTGCCAAACCACATTTAAATAGGGATACCACTCAGGTATCAATAGTGCAATCCATACATCACTTTAGTGTAAACATTATACATACAGAACATCAGATGCTAATATGGTGTCTCACATTAATATCAAACCATACATGTGCTAATACAAAGTCAATATATAAATGCAGTTAATCCCTGCCAGTGTGTACAGTGCTCCCAGTATTCCCCCACCTTAATAGGACAATGATTAATAAATGAATCACATCCTTGTGACAATTAAAATCAAAAACATACAGTGCTTCTTGGCTCACACATTCACTGGGACATCCATGTGCATTCCATTTGGAAACAAAAAGAGAGCGCTTGCGCGTCACACATATCGTTCGCTATAGTGAAACTCCTGTGCTTGCATGTCACATAAAGATTCTTAATGCACACGCGCTGGAGGAGTGTTATTTCCAGCAAGGGACATGAGTGAGTGCAGAGTGTGACTACAACCATGGCAACCCGGCTCTCAATCTTTGCACTTGCGCATAAGAAATCAGAGACCAGTTCAGCCATCTTAGATAAGGGCATTATGGCATAAACTATGGGAACATAAAACAATTATAATAAATACATAAATATAAGTGGACAAAACAATAGAATGGTAAGTAATGAATAAATAAATGTAAGTGGACAAAAAAAATTATGGAAAAAATAAAAAATATATATATTGAAAAAATATAATAATCCCACTGGTAAGGGCAATATTTACAGCAGTGTTCACACTATACCTGCACCCAAAATTCATCAATAATACGTTGAAGTGGTGAGTCTACAAGACCGGGGCCCAATACAGATGCATCAGGACCAAATCCCCCTAGTCACATATCCATCTACAGTCCCATCAAATAGATGGGTTCCTCAGGTAGAACGCAGACGGACTCCCCTCAACTACAACCCTCACGGTCTAGAATGGCTAGGGTAGGTATGTATGGTTTGATATTAATGTGAGACACCATATTTTTCTGAAGTTCTGTATGTATAATGTTTACACTAAAGTGATGTATGGATTGCACTATTGATACCAGAGTGTTATCCCTATTTAAATGTGGTTTGGCACCATTTGTACTGAGCTTGAGAAAGGTCAGGTGAGCTGGCTGAAACGTTGCTTATGGACACATGTGTTTTGATGGAATAAACTTCACCTTTCTTTGGAATTGTGTGCTGCGGAATTATATGCTTCTTTATGTACTACATGGATCCCTGACCCAGGTCCTAATTCTCCGTGCACCATCTATATACATATATATATATATATTTTTTTTTTGGGGGGGGAGGATTGTGCTGCTTTCCTACTTTTTGCAACTCTTTGTATATAGGAAGTTTAGCATTACACAAGACTTTCAGATGTCTTCATGTGATCTATCAGGAGCTTCTTAAAGGGGTACTCCGGTGCGTACACATCTTATCCCCTATCCAAAGGATAGGGGATAAGATGCCTGATCGTGGGAGTCCCACAGCTGGGGACGCCCGTGATCATGCACACGGCACCCCGTTTGTAATCAGTCCCTGGAGCGTGTTCGCTCCGGGTCTGATTATGCTCGATCGCAGGGCCGGCGGCGTGTGTCGTCACGCTCCGCCCCTCAATGCAAGCCTACGGGAGGGGGTGTGATAGCTAAGTGTAAGCACCGGAGTACCCCTTTAAGAAGCTCCTGATATATCACATGAAGACATCTGAAAGTCTTCCTTTGGATAGGGGATAAGATGTGTAAGCACCGGAGTACCCCTTTAAAGAGCCATGTACTTACATAATATGAATAGACTAAAAAGTATACCATGAATAGCTGGGTGACTTGGTTTAAAATATGTTATATATAAAAGGTTATAGTCAAGATAATTTACCTTTTTCTTGATCTTTGGTCCATCTACAATATAAATAATTCCGATGTTATCAAATATATTTTTTAAGTGATAACCATAAATAAAATTTGCGATTCATAAGGATTTAGATCAAATTCTTTCATTCTCACCTTTTGAGTGGCTGATATCAGTTTCCTGAGTATCAATCACTGCAGGGTTATCCTTGCCTATGCCATTATCCAGGTCAGTCATGCTTATGTTAGTTCTATAGCTTCCAATGGAAACCAAATCTGAATTATTATAAAATGGAAATAATAGAAAATATTAATATCTGATGTCACAATCATTTTCATAAATATAATATATTTCACTGACCAGCGTTAGTGGACACAGCATTGGTTTAGCTGAATGTGAGAGACCATTGACAGATGTGTTCACATCATATTTTTCCCCATTCTTAAGTGTATTTGCAGGGAAAAGCTCCTGATGTCTACAGATATAACCAGTGGCCATGCTGTCGCATTGGCGCAATATATTGGGTTGTAGCACGTCAACACCTTGTGGCCCCTATATTGCTCTATGCATTTGCATAAAGCTGTGTATGTGACCGGAAATTCATACACATCACCAGTCACTTACACAATAGTTTCTGTGGTGCCCTATGCAAACAGTGTAGCCCACCACAGAAACTATGTAAGTGGAACAAGGACTCTTGTCAAATTCTGACAGGAGTCTCCTGCTCAAGTTACTGAGCCAGTGAGTCTCTATGCTTACTGAACCAGCGAGGCTATTACTGTTAGTAGATTTGCGGGGCTGGGTGGTCTTAATTGAAACCCAGAGACTATCAGGGCCAGCACCTGTATCAGGTGAAGCATGAGCTCTCCTTCCAAGGGGCAGATTGCAGAAGGTGTGCCATATTTTGGAACACAATCCTCATGTCACGCTGTATACCTGGCCCAGGGAATATACTAACAGTGTCCCTGCTCCTGCTACCAGTGTAGGGTGACATGGAAAGCACACAAGGAAACACAATCTACTGCCAAGAGCAGATGTTGCAGCTCCTTGTAAAGAGAACCACACTGATGATGTTACAAGCTTTAGATACAACGGGCCACACATATACAGTTTGTAACTACATAGTGGTTGTGAAGGGGTTAAAGTATAAAAGGGCTGATGTTATGCCTTCTGCACCTTGCTCAGGGAGTATAGGGTTCAAGCCAAATTGAGCAATACATTTGAAACAAATTAGACAGTCAGTTCTATTGAAATCTTCTAATATCGAAAAAGCAACCTGGACAAAGGAACAAAGAACTAACATGTGGTAAATGTTAGATAAGCAATTATATGTTATATCAATACCAGCAATTTCTATGCTAAGGGTACACAATCTTGCACAGAGAATGTAGCTTATAAGCAATAAATACAGATTTATGGCATGCTCTATGGAAAATGATATGTTGTTTTTAGTTTGTTACTTTTCCATAGTATGACAATAGTGACCTTTACTACCATCACTATTGCAAATGTGCCCCGAAAACTGGCTTACATTACTTGTGTGACAGTTATTATAAGTTTTAGACACTTTTTCAAGGCATTTGACATAAGGGGCTTGGCCTTAACAAAAGGTGCATGGCTTGGGTAGGAGTAAATTATAATGAAACATTTTGCACCAAAAATGCACCAAAACTCTGGCGTAAGATTTTGATGCAGTTTAGGACAACTAGTATGTGAACAACATAAACCCTATGGGCAGGGGTCAAGTCCTGGGAAATAAAGTGTGGGAACTCACCCAAGATTTCCACTCAAGAGCTGGTCCTGCAGGACTCCTGCAAATGAGAACAGTGTTCCTGCTGTGGAAAAAGTGCAGGAACTCAGTTCCCACCCATTCCTGCAGGACTTGAGCCCTGCCTATGGGAATAAAAGGAGAAATAGGAGAAAACCAATTTGGCTAACCAAAACAGTTAAGGAAGCAATAAACAATAAGAGGAAAGCGTTTAGACTATTAAAACAAGAAGTTAGTGGGAAAACATTAAAGAATTATAAGGAGAGAAATAAAATATGTAAAAAAGAAATAAAACTCGAAAAAATTGCAGCAGAGAGAAGAATTGCCATAGAAAGTAAAAAGAACCCCAAAATATTCTTCACCTACATAAATAATAAGACATTTTTAACTGAAAATGTGTGCCCTTAATAATTAATCAAGGTGTAATGGTGGAGGAGGATGAGGAATAGGCCAATCTACTAAATAATTTCTTCTCTTCTGTATTTACAAAGCAAAATCCAATGTCAGATAACGGGGAGGGAAGAAATTAAATTCTCCTGCAAATCTCACCTGTTTAAACCAAGAAAAGGTGAGGTGCCACCTTAGTAACATAAAAAAACACAAATCACCAGGCCCAGAAGGCATCCATCCCAGGGTTTTGCAAGAATTAAGTACCGTGCTAGA
Source organism: Hyla sarda (assembly GCF_029499605.1). Taxonomy (NCBI): domain Eukaryota; kingdom Metazoa; phylum Chordata; class Amphibia; order Anura; family Hylidae; genus Hyla; species Hyla sarda. The sequence continues at coordinate 333,475,241 of NC_079190.1, read as the reverse complement.
CAGACCATTATTCCTTATATTTAAAGATTCTACAATGACAGGGATTGTTCTACAGGAATGGCACTTAGCAAATGTGGTATCAATATTTAAAAAGGGGTCAAAAAGGGATCCTGGGAACTATAAACCTGTAAGTTTAACATCTGTAGTGGGTAAGATTTTTAAGGGTTTTCTAAGAGATGCTATTCTGGAACATCTTAATATAAATAACCCTCTAACACTGCACCAACATAGGTTTATCCGGGATCAGTCCTGTCAGACTAATCTGATCAGCTTCTATGAGGAGGTCAGTTATAGGTTGGTCCGGGGTGAAGCTGTGGATGTTATATATCTGAATTTTTCCAAGGCGTTTGATACTGTGCCACACAAAAGGTTAGTACATAAAATGAGGATGCTGGAACTGGGGGAGGTCATATGTAAATGGGTTAGCAACTGGCTCAGTGACAGGAAGCAGAGGATGAGTATCAATAGAACTTACTCCCGTTGGGTAACAGTTACTAGTGGGGTTCCACAGGGGTTAGTACTGGGTCCACTTCTTTTCAATATGTTTATTAATGACCTTGTAGAGGGATTACAGAGTAAAATTTCTATATTAGCAGATGACACCAAACTGGGTAGGGTGATTACCACAGAGGATGATAACATAATATTATAGAGGGATCTGGGGAAGCTGGAGGCTTGGGCACAGACATGGCAAATTAGGTTTAATGTGCATAAATGTAAGGTTATGCACTTGGGCCATAAAAACAAAATGTACAATTATGTGCTAAATAATAAGACATTAGGTAAAACTTCGAAAAAGACTTGTGGGTACTAGTGGACAGTAAACTCGACTTTAATGATCAGTGCCAGGCAGCGGCTGCCAAGACTAAAAAAGTCATGGGATGTATTAAGAGAGGCATAAAGGCTCATGACAGGGACATCGTTTTGCCTCTGTATAAATCACAAGTCAGACCACGTATGGAGTATTGTGTCCAATTCTGGGCACCCGAATATAAAAAGGACATAGCTGAACTGGAAAGGGTGCAGAGGAGGGAAGCAAAGATAATTAATGGTATGGGAGGATTACAGGACCAAGACAAGTTATCAAGCTTGGGGTTATTTAGTTAGAAAAAAGACATCTTAGAGGAGATCTGATTATAATGTACAAATATATGAATGGACATTTAGGCCGGTAACCATGACAAAGGGCATCCTCTACATCTAGAGGAAAGAAGGTTTCACCATCATCACAGACAGAGATTCTTTACTGTAAGAGCAGTGAGACAATGGAATGCTCTGCCACATGATGTTGTGATGTCTGAATCAATAAACAAGTTCAAGGGGGGCCTGGGTGTTTTTCTAGAAAGTAATAACATTAGAGGTTATGGATAGTAGATTTATGGGGATAGAACGTAGATCCAGGGATTTATTCTGATCACCATATTGGGGTCGGGAAGGAATTGGCATCAGCCTCATGGGGGGGGGGGTTGCTTTCCTTTGGATCTACACAGATCTTAGGTTGAACTCCATGGACTCTTGTCTTTTTTCAACCTTACAAACTATGTTATTATGTTACTGGTAGCTGGACTAAACTTAGACTAGACAATCTGAGAATATCTAAGATTTATCAAAGAGCACAAATCACTGTCATGAATCTGACACATTCTTAGACAATCTAACCTAAGTTTAGTCCAGATACTAGTTGTCTTGAACTGTATCAAAATCTTACGCCAGACTTTTTGTGCATTTTTGGTGCATAATTTTCATAAGGTCATTGTCCAAAATTTTTTTAGTAATTTTAACCCCTTTCTTTTCTTCTTCATGTAAACGATTAAGCTTATAAAATGGTTGCCATTATTGTAACAAGGTACTGAAATAATCAATTACTAGTACAGCGCTCACATTAATATAAATGTTTAAGAAGCCATTGCCATAGATACATTTTCAACATACCTGAATTCTTCCTTCTTTTCAGTCTAACGATGAAGAAAACAGCAGATACTATCAGGACCGCAGCGCAAACTGACAGAATGGCAGGAACCAGAATGTCAGGTTTGTTCTCAGCAATGCTAAAAGACAAAAATATCATTTTTATTCGAAATTTGTAAATTGTTGTAATTTAGGAAAAGTAATGAACACCCAGGAATTATGCAACTCATAATGACAAAATTGTTTACATGCACGAAAATATATTTGATACTAAATTACTGTGTTTTTGAATTACTATTTAACATCTTCAGTTTAAGCTGATATAACTGTATGCCAATACATTGTGATCTTTGTCACTATACATACAGGATTGACTGCACAGATAGTTCTGCCACCTTTTAGGTTCCCAGGTCTATTTGCACATGCCTAGTCTCTGAGCATATCGACAGGAAATCCAGTGATAAGATTGAAGAGGGGAGACCACTTTGAGCATGGCATGATTGCTTTTGACTTTTTGTTGCTAAGTAGGGTAGCTAGTATTAAAGGTTCTTCCGGTGTCACCACTAGAGCTGGATCTCAGCTGTCTTTTGCAGCCAAGTACCTGTTTTGGGGCAACATAGGACACCCATTCGGGGCTTATTCTACAGCTCAGTAAAAATCATTCGCTGTAGAATAAACTCCCTTGGGGGCTGTCAATAAAAACATTTAAAGGGGTACTCTGGTGGAAAACTTTTTTTATTAAATCAACTGGTGCCAGAAAGTTAAACAGATTTGTAAATTAGTAGAGTGTGGATCCAATTGTTTTAGTGAAAATAAAAGTGTGTTTATTATAGAACAATATAGTGTGCAGCCAATCACCTAGCAGGGCCCTTGCAGGTGAAAGGTAATATAATGTTAAAATATTAATAAAAAATAAAATAAAAAATAATTGCACAAAAATACAAAAGATAAATTAAATTAATATTTTGGGGAGTTCATGTCTGCCACACTGTCCCAGATCAGATTGGGTCCCAACATGAGTCAGCGTATCATGGCCTTATATAGACGCCCCCTGGCACAAATCCGTATCAACGGCCAATTATCTACACCGTTCGAGATTTGTAATGGTACAAGGCAGGGGTGCCCCCTCTCACCCCTATTATATGTTCTATGTATGGAACACCCCCTCACCGCAATTCGGAATAATCCGGACATAAGGGGGTTGTCTCTGTCTAATGACCATTACAAATGTTCAGCGTTTGCGGACGATGTACTATTATATGTCTCCTCCCCCCTCACATTATTACCCTTCTTAATGACCACTTTAACCACATTCTAGAATTATAGCAATTACAAGCTGAACCTCACAAAAAGTGAGGCCCTGAGCATGACTCTTTCTCCTCATGACATAGCCCAACTCAAATCACTGTACCCATTCAAATGGCAACCCGTGGCCCTGAAATATCTGGGAGTCCATGTACCCTCACTTCTTGAGGATACGTTTAAAGTTAATTTCCCCCCTCTGTTGCAAACACTGCGTAGCGATCTGTCCAGATGGGAGCGCAGAGATTCTTCCTGGCTGGGGCGGGTTAATATCTTTAAAATGAATGTGCTTCCCCGACTCCTTTATTTATTTGCCGGAGTTCCGACGCATATTCCTCACTCATTCTTTAGGGAACTCTCTGCGCTTCAGTCTGAATTCGTTTGGGCTCGCAAGCGGCCACGCATTGCTAAAAAGATCTTGTGTAAGCGTAAGAAGGAGGGAGGCCTAGCTTTGCCAGATTGTCTGTCGTACTACCTGTCAGCGGTCCTGGTTCATGTCCTAGATTGCTTCCACGTTAAGTCTAACAAACAGTGGGTCAGAATGGAGGGACGCTCTAGTGGTTACGTCCCCAGGAACCTGCTATGGATATATGCTCCGACACTGCACCCGGTCATGGATTCAATAGTGAAAATGTACTCATCTTATTTAGACCGTCAATCCCTAATACCAAAGGATGGTCCATTAGTCCCGATATTTGGTACTATAGCCTTCCCTCCTGCCCTCTCTTCCCCGACATTCCTCAGTTTTCATCGATCAGAAGACACCACATTTCACTCGGTACTACAGAACAATGCCCTGAAGCCCCTCCCTGACATTCTAGGTGATGCCCCCCACTCTATACTACATTCTTTTCAGTATAACCAGCTGAAGCATTTTTATTACTCCAACAAAGATACTCTCAACCTCCACAGACAACTTACCCCGTTTGAATCATTGTGTATGGCGGCTGACGCCCCACCGCACGCTGTGAGTGTACTATACTCCTTAATCTCAGATATGGACTCCTCCACATCTTTACCCTTTCGTTCTGCATGGGAGGGGGAGATAGGCAGTGCGATTACGGACGCTGACTGGTGCAATGCCTTAACCCTCTGTCATAGGTCCTCCATCACCTGCAGGATGCACGAGACTAATTATAAAATCATTTCCCGTTGGTACAGGATGCCTGCTCTTCTCTCTCGTATATATCCTTGTGTCTCTGATTCTTGCTGGAGATGTGGAGGCCCGGGGGGGGGGGGGGGCACTGACACATATCTGGCTGACCTGCCCAATGCTCAATAACTTCTGGTCCTCCATCCTTGACACAATCCACACACTAACCTCCCTTCCTCTCCCACAAACTCTGCTAACACTGTTGCTCTCTGTTCTCCCATGAGACTCACCCAAGCTCTCAGCGAAACTAGCTAACTTTTTGCTGATGTCTGCCAGAGCGGTGATTACCAGACTCTGGAAGTCCTCCATACCCCCCACTTACTCATCCTGGCTTAACCTCTTCAGGACACAGGGCGTATGAATACGCCCTGCATTCCGAGTCCTTAAGGACTTAAGAAATCCAGTCCCCACCGCTAGCCGGTTGGGGACAGGAGCCAGATGCCTGCTGAAATCATTCAACAGGCACCCCGCCACATCGCCCAGGGGGGTCCTGGGACCCCCCCATGTTGGCGATTGGAGAAAATCGCATGTCAATTCAGACTGATCTGAGCTGTCAGCAACAGCCCCGATCAGCCTAAGGGATAGGAGTGAGGTCGCAAAGCTGCGATCTCCTCCTATCCCCTGCCATTAGCAGAACGGAGTTCTGACCAATGGCAGCACAGGACAGGGGGTTGCCATGGCAACCCCCCGTTCTGCCCGCCCCTGGATGTCGAGGGGATCTGGGAAGAAGATGGAGGCCGTACCTGCAGGAGAAGATGCCTGGGGACCCGGGATCTTCGCTGGAGCCTGCTGGATCAGGTAGGGAATCGACAGTGGGGGGGGGGGGGGGGGGGGGGGAATTGAAAGTGAAAGTAAATCGATCTTTACTGTGGCAACCACTAGGAAGGCCAAACTGCAACTCCCAGCATGCCCAGACAGCCAAAGGCTGTCTGGGCATGCTGGGAGTTGTAGTTTTGCAACATCTGTAGGGTCACAGTTTGGAGACCACTGTTACAGTGGTGCCCAAACAGTAGCCCTCCAGATGTTGCCAAACTACAACTCTCAGGATGCCTCGACTGCCCAGGCATGCTGGGAGTTTTAGTTCTGTAACATCTATCCCTTCAGATTTAGCAATTTTCATGACATTTTTGAAAATTGCTGCTCTACTTTGAAGCCCTCAAATTTTTTTCAAAAAGCAAAAATATGTTAATTTTATAATGCCAACATAAAGTGGACATATTGTGTTTGTGAAAAAAAAAAAAATTATTTGGAATATCCATTTTCCTTAGCAGAGAGCTTCAAAGTTAGAAAAATGCTACATTTTCTAAATTTTCATGAAATTTGGGGATTTTTCACCAAAAAAGGATGCAATTAACGCCAAAAATTTACCACCAAAATAAAGAAGAATATGTTACGAAAAAACAATCTCAGAATCAGAATATTCGGTAAAAGCGTTTTTGCGTTATTAATTCGTAAAGTGACGGTGGTCATAATTGTGGAAAAGGGCTCAGTCCTTAAGGTAAAAAAGGGCTGCGTCCTTAAGGGGTTAAGGAAGTATCACACATATGTAGAATGGAGGAACTTCTTGCTGATTCCAGGAGCCAATGTACTAAATTTCATGAGATCTGGGCCCCCTGGTTAGCCTACATATCTTCACCTGATTTCAGGACCCAACACCCAGATGGATAGAGGGGATGGTTGCTGACTGGAGGTTGGACCGAGGATGTATGTGAGCCACGAGAGGATATTTCTCTATTTCTCCTTTTCTTTTTGTCTGGTCGCACTAACTATGACTCGCTCTTATGATTCACACACTTTCTCTCTCTTTCTCTCTCCCCCCCCTTTTTTTTATCTTTCCTATTTGCTTTCTTCTCTATATCTAGGTCCTCTCCTTCCTCCTCCTTACACCAGCTCCCTCCTCCCTCTTCCCTCTCTCCTCTTTCCCTGTCCCACTTTTCCTCAGTTTCCCCATTCCCCTTTCCCTACCCTACCCTACCCGTGTAAGATTTCAGGTTTATTACCATTGGACTTACACTCTGTGCCTTTTAGCCCCAAGGCACCAGTCTATACATATGAGCTCCATAGAAGAGACCAGCTCAGGTACTATGTTAATTGTTGTTCTGGACTCTCATTATTGATTCCATTTGTCTCTTATCTACATTGCCGATTAATCTTCTATGCAGGATGAGAAGTCCCGTCTCATGATTACACCTGCTATAGCAGCTCGTTTGGTCTGACATTTAAGATCATTGTCACCTATGCCTGAGTTGTACTTGAGCCTTATCTGCCTTTAAGTTTAATTTGACACATGTTTTGTTTGTGTATTTCTTGAAACTGAAAAATAAAAACGTTCTATAAAAAAAAAATGCAATAAGAAATGTGATAAAGCCAGATGTCTCTGTTGTAACATCATTCAGGACAATTGCAGTACTTTTAAATCTAATGTCACTAACGAATCTTTTAATATTAAGCACAATGTGAATTGTGAGTCAAACCATGCAGTATATCTATTGGAGTGCCCCTGCAGATTGCAGTATGTGGGCCGCCCCGTACAAACACATAGATTTAATATTAGAAAGGGGTTCCCCTTACATAGTGTATCACGTCACTTTATGCAGAAACATGAAAATAATCCTGAACATTTAAAATTAGTTATAATAGATATCATCCCCCAGACTCTAGGGACCGATTCCGCAAACTTATTAACAAGGAGTCCTACTGGATATTTAAGTTAAAATGTCTGTATCCGGACGGGCTTAATGAGACAATAGAGAATACAGTATAAGTACACACCCTCTGATTCCCATAGTGATCCGTTGCTAGGTTTTATTCCTTAATTTGTATTCTGATTATTATTATTGATATATGTATATCTATTTGTGTATTTTTTATTACTATTAATATTTTGTATTTTTTACTTACCTATGGTTTTTTTTGGTGTGACCTCTTCTCGCTCTGTGACCTCCGTAATACTTCCGCTCTGTCAGCTGACCATGCGAACCCAGAGAGAGTGACACATCACTTCCGCCCGGTTAGCTGATCCCGCGGCTCCGGAGCAGTATGTAAGTTAATTAATTAAGCTTGTTCCCCTTTCATATATATATATATATATATATATATATATATATGCACTTAGGTCATTCTATTGTTGCGAACCTGAGGAAGACGCCGGTTCTGGCGTTGAAACGCGTTGTTCTACAATAAATCATATTTATTCATATCTCGCTATTGCCTGAGTGCCCTTGTGGCTAGTGCTGCTATTCACCTATTGCGCCTTGTGGAATCCCTGTGAGGTTGGAGGTTGAAGTATTGCAATATTGGACACCAAGCTATGGTGGAGGGATCGGCTGCATGGTGGTGATACCTTACATATTTACATCAGTGTTGTGCCTAACTGGGAGCACAACCTACGGGGTGAGCAATTTTCATGCTAACTTTTCTGATATTTTCTCACCCCGACTTTATTACACTACGGAGCGCTTTGTGGTTTCTGTTCATAGTTACATATACATAGTTAGTACGGGCGAAAAAAGACATACGTCCATCAAGTTCAACCAGGGAATTGAAGGGTAGGGGTGTGGTGGGATATTGGGGGAAGGGATGGGATTTTATATTTCTGCATAAGCATTAATGTTATTTGTTCCAGGAATGTATCTAACCCTGTTTTAAATGCATTAATCGTTCCTGCTGTGACTAGTTCCTGAGGTAAACTGTTCCATAAATTCACAGTTCTTATGGTAAAGAAGGCGTGTCACCTCCTTGAGACTAAACCATTTCTTCTCCAAATGGAGGGAGTGCCCCCTTGTCCTTTGAGGGGGCTTAACCTGGAACAGTTTTTCTCCATATGTTTTGTATGGGCCATTAATATATTTATAAACGTTTATCATATCCCCCCCTTAAACGTCTCTTCTCAAGACTAAACAATTGTAACTCCTTTAATCGCTCCTCATAACTAAGATGTTCCATGCCCCATATTAGTTTAGTTGCGCGTCTCTGCACCCTTTCCAGCAACACAGTGTCCCTTTTATGGACTGGTGACCAAAACTGAACAGCATATTCCAGGTGAGGCCATACCAATGCTTTATAAAGGGGGAGTATTATGTCCCTGTCCCTCGAGTCCATGCCTCTTTTGATACATGACAATATCCTGCCGGCTTTGGAAGCAGCAGCCTGACATTGCTTGCTATTCTGTAGTCTGTGATCTACAAGTACACCCAGATCCTTCTCTACCAGTGACTCTGCAAGTTTAACACCCCTAAGACATATGATGCATGCAGGTTATTAGTACCCAGATGCATAACTTTACATTTATCCACATTGAACCTCATTTGCCAAGTGGATGCCCAGACACTTAGTCTATCCAAGTCATCTTGTAACCTATACACATCCTCTATAGACTGTACCGTGCTACAAAGCTTGGTGTCATCTGCAAAGATAGAAACAGAGCTGTTAATACCATCCTCTATATCATTGATAAATAAATTAAACAACAGCGGGCCCAGTACTGAACCTTGGGGTACACCACTAATAACCGGGACCAATCAGAGTACGAATTATTGATTCACCACTCTCTGGGTACGATCCATGAGCCAGTGTTCAATCCAGTTACAAACTAAAGTTTCCAAGCCCAAAGACCTTAACTTACCTGTCAGATGTCTATGAGGGACAGCATCAAAAGCTTTAGCAAAATCCAGAAACACTATATCCACAGCCATTCCTCTGTCAAGGCTTCTACTCACCTCTTCATAAAAGCAAATTAGATTCATGTTTGTTATTTGAAAGGGCAAGCTGGGCTAAAAAAATTAAAAGGTGAACTCAACTGCTTTTTTGAAGGTACTCAATCCTTGCTGCTCACTAGAGAAGGGCGAATCAAAGCTGACAATTTCATGAAAAACTAGATTCTAAAGGAATCCGAATTTACTTGCACTTTGTGGTAATAAATCACTTCATCCACTACATTTTGTGTGGGCTGGGGGGCTAAAATGCACGTATGTGGACATGGGGCAAGAAAGTCTGGGAAGGCAGGTAGGCGGGATCACCCTGAATAACATGGCGGCATGCAGCCTATCAGCAGCAGCCAGCCCTGTTGTTACGCCGAGCGCTCCGGGTCCCCGCTCCTCCCCGGAGCGCTCGCTACACTCCTCTCACTGCAGCGCTCCGGTCGGTTCCACGGACCCGGGGCGCTGCGATACCGCCTCTGGCCGGGATGCGATTCGCGATGCGGGTAGCGCCCGCTCGCGATGCGCACCCCGGCTCCCGTACCTGACTCGCTCTCCGTCAGTCCTGTCCCGGCGCGCGCGGCCCCGCTCCCTAGGGCGCGCGCGCGCCGGGTCTTTGCGATTTAAAGGGCCACTGCGCCGCTGATTGGCGCAGTGGTTCCAATTAGTGTTTACACCTGTGCACTTCCCTATATCACCTCACTTCCCCTTCACTCCCTCGCCGGATCTTGTTGCCTTAGTGCCAGTGAAAGCGTTTCCTTGTGTGTTCCTAGCCTGTGTTCCAGACCTCCTGCCGTTGCCCCTGACTACGATCCTTGCTGCCTGCCCCGACCTTCTGCTACGTCCGACCTTGCTTCTGTCTACTCCCTTGTACCGCGCCTATCTTCAGCAGCCAGAGAGGTTGAGCCGTTGCTAGGGGATACGACCTGGTCACTACCGCCGCAGCAAGACCATCCCGCTTTGCGGCGGGCTCTGGTGAAAACCAGTAGTGACTTAGAACCGATCCTCTAGCACGGTCCACGCCAATCCCTCTCTGGCACAGAGGATCCACTACCTGCCAGCCGGCATCGTGACAGTAGATCCGGCCATGGATCCCGCTGAAGTTCCTCTGCCAGTTGTCGCTGACCTCACCACGGTGGTCGCCCAGCAGTCACAACAGATAGCGCAACAAGGCCAACAGCTGTCTCAACTGACTGTTATGCTACAACAGTTTCTACCACAGCTCCAGCAATCATCTCCTCCGCCAGCTCCTGTACCTCCTCCGCAGCGAGTGGCCGCTTCTGGACTACGACTATCCTTGCCGGATAAATTTGATGGGGACTCTAAGTTTTGCCGTGGCTTCCTTTCCCAATGTTCATTACACTTGGAGATGATGTCGGACCAGTTCCCCACTGAAAGGTCTAAGGTGGCTTTCGTAGTCAGCCTGCTGTCTGGAAAAGCCCTAGCCTGGGCCACGCCGCTCTGGGACCGCAATGACCCCGTCACTGCCTCTGTACACTCCTTCTTCTCGGAAATTCGAAGTGTCTTTGAGGAACCTACCCGAGCCTCTTCTGCTGAGACTGCCCTGTTGAACCTGGTCCAGGGTAATTCTTCCGTTGGCGAGTATGCCGTACAATTCCGTACACTTGCTTCTGAATTATCCTGGAACAATGAGGCCCTCTGCGCGACCTTTAAAAAAGGCCTATCCAGCAACATTAAAGATGTTCTGGCCGCACGAGAAATGCCTGCTAATCTTCATGAACTTATTCACCTAGCCACTCGCATTGACATGCGTTTTTCCGAAAGGCGTCAGGAGCTCCGCCAAGATATGGACTCTGTTCGCACGAGGCGTTTCTTCTCCTCGGCTCCTCTCTCCTCTGGTTCCCTGCAATCTGTTCCTGTGCCTCCCGCCGTGGAGGCTATGCAGGTCGACCGGTCTCGCCTGACATCTCAAGAGAGGACACGACGCCGCATGGAGAACCTCTGCCTGTACTGTGCTAGTACCGAACACTTCCTGAGGGATTGTCCTATCCGCCCTCCCCGCCTGGAAAAACGTACGCTGACTCCGCACAAAGGTGAAACAATCCTTGATGTCTACTCTGCTTCTCCACGTCTTACTGTGCCTGTGCGGATGTCTGCCTCTGCCTTCTCCTTCTCTTCTGTGGCCTTATTGGACTCTGGATCTGCAGGAAACTTTATTTTGGCCTCTCTCGTCAACAGGTTCAACATCCCAGTGACCAGTCTCACCAGACCCCTTTACATCAATTGTATAAACAATGAAAGGTTGGACTGTTCCATACGTTTCCGCACGGAGCCCCTTCTAATGAGCATCGGATCTCATCAAGAGAGGATTGAACTTTTGGTCCTCCCCAATTGCTCCTCGGAAATTCTCCTTGGACTTCCCTGGCTTCAACTTCATTCCCCAACCCTGGATTGGTCCACTGGGGAGATCAAGAGTTGGGGGCCCTCTTGTTCCAAGGACTGTCTAAAACCGGTTCCCAGTAACCCTTGCCGTGACTCTGTGCTTCCTCCAGTAACCGGTCTCCCTAAGGCCTATATGGACTTCGCGGATGTTTTCTGCAAAAAACAAGCGGAGACTCTACCTCCTCACAGGCCTTATGATTGTCCTATCGACCTCCTCCCGGGCACTACTCCACCCCGGGGCAGAATTTATCCTCTCTCTGCCCCAGAGACTCTTGCCATGTCTGAATACGTCCAGGAGAATCTAAAAAAGGGCTTTATCCGTAAATCCTCCTCTCCTGCCGGAGCCGGATTTTTCTTTGTGTCCAAAAAAGATGGCTCTCTACGTCCTTGCATTGACTACCGCGGACTTAATAAAATCACGGTTAAGAACCGCTACCCCTTACCCCTCATCTCTGAACTCTTTGATCGCCTCCAAGGTGCCCACATCTTTACTAAATTGGACTTAAGAGGCGCCTATAACCTCATCCGCATCAGAGAGGGGGATGAGTGGAAAACAGCATTTAACACCAGAGATGGACACTTTGAGTATCTGGTCATGCCCTTTGGCCTGTGCAACGCCCCTGCTGTCTTCCAAGACTTTCTTAATGAAATTTTTCGTGATCTGTTATACTCCTGTGTTGTTGTATATCTTGATGATATCCTAATTTTTTCGGCCAATCTAGAAGAACACCGCCAGCATGTCCGTATGGTTCTTCAGAGACTTCGTGACAATCAACTCTATGCTAAAATTGAGAAATGTCTGTTTGAATGCCAATCTCTTCCTTTTCTAGGATACTTGGTCTCTGGCCAGGGACTACAAATGGACCCAGATAAACTTTCTGCCGTCTTAGATTGGCCACGCCCCTCCGGACTCCGTGCCATCCAACGTTTTTTGGGGTTCGCCAATTATTACAGGCAATTTATTCCACATTTTTCTACCATTGTGGCTCCTATTGTGGCTTTAACCAAAAAAAATGCCGATCCCAAGTCTTGGCCTCCTCAAGCGGAAGACGCCTTTAAACGACTCAAGTCTGCCTTCTCTTCGGCTCCCGTGCTCTCCAGACCTGACCCATCTAAACCCTTCCTATTGGAGGTTGATGCCTCCTCAGTGGGAGCTGGAGCTGTCCTTCTACAAAAAAACTCTTCCGGGCATGCTGTTACTTGTGGTTTTTTTTCTAGGACCTTCTCTCCGGCGGAGAGGAACTACTCCATCGGGGATCAAGAGCTTCTAGCCATTAAATTAGCACTTGAGGAATGGAGACATCTGCTGGAGGGATCAAGATTCCCAGTTATTATTTACACCGATCACAAGAACCTCTCCTACCTCCAGTCTGCCCAACGGCTGAATCCTCGTCAGGCCAGGTGGTCTCTGTTCTTTGCCCGATTTAATTTTGAAATTCACTTTCGGCCTGCTGATAAGAACATTAGGGCCGATGCTCTCTCTCGTTCCTCGGATGCTTCTGAAATTGAACTCTCTCCGCAACACATCATTCCTCCTGACTGCCTGATTTCCACTTCTCTAGCCTCCATCAGGCAAACTCCTCCAGGAAAGACCTTTGTTTCTCCACGCCAACGTCTCGGAATCCTCAAATGGGGTCACTCCTCCCATCTCGCAGGTCATGCGGGCATCAAGAAATCTGTGCAACTCATCTCTCGCTTCTATTGGTGGCCGACTCTAGAGACTGATGTGGTGGACTTTGTGCGAGCCTGCACTATCTGTGCCCGGGATAAGACTCCTCGCCAGAAGCCCGCTGGTTTTCTTCTTCCTCTGCCTGTCCCCGAACAACCTTGGTCTCTGATTGGTATGGATTTTATTACTGACTTACCCCCATCCCATGGCAACACTGTTATTTGGGTGGTCGTTGATCGATTCTCCAAAATGGCGCATTTCATCCCTCTTCCTGGTCTTCCTTCAGCGCCTCAGTTGGCTAAACAATTTTTTGTACACATTTTTCGTCTTCACGGGTTGCCTACGCAGATCGTCTCGGATAGAGGCGTCCAATTTGTGTCTAAATTCTGGAGGGCTCTCTGTAAACAACTCAAGATTAAATTAAATTTTTCTTCTGCATACCATCCTCAATCCAATGGACAAGTAGAAAGAATTAACCAGATCTTGGGTGACTATTTACGACATTTTGTTTCCTCCCGCCAGGATGACTGGGCAGATCTTCTACCTTGGGCCGAATTCTCGTATAATTTCAGAATCTCTGAATCTTCCTCCAAATCCCCGTTTTTCGTGGTGTACGGCCGTCACCCTCTTCCCCCCCTCCCTACCCCCTTGCCCTCTGGTCTGCCCGCTGTGGATGAAATTTCTCGTGATCTCTCCATCATATGGAGAGAGACCCAAAATTCTCTCTTACAGGCTTCTTCACGCATGAAGAGATTCGCGGATAAGAAAAGAAGAGCTCCTCCCATTTTTTCCCCTGGAGACAAGGTATGGCTCTCCGCCAAATATGTCCGCTTCCGTGTCCCTAGCTATAAGTTGGGACCACGCTATCTTGGTCCTTTTAAGGTTTTGCGCCAGATTAATCCTGTCTCTTACAAACTTCTTCTTCCTCCTTCTCTTCGTATTCCTAATGCCTTTCATGTTTCTCTTCTTAAACCACTTATCATTAACCGTTTCTCTCCCAAATCTGTTCCCCCCACTCCTGTCTCCGGCTCCTCGGACATCTTCTCCGTTAAAGAAATTTTAGCATCAAAAAAGGTCAGAGGGAAAACCTTCTTTTTAGTGGATTGGGAGGGTTGTGGTCCAGAAGAGAGGTCCTGGGAACCTGAGGACAATATCCTGGACAAAAGTCTGGTCCTCAGGTTCTCAGGCTCCAAGAAGAGGGGGAGACCCAAGGGGGGGGGTACTGTTACGCCGAGCGCTCCGGGTCCCCGCTCCTCCCCGGAGCGCTCGCTACACTCCTCTCACTGCAGCGCTCCGGTCGGTTCCACGGACCCGGGGCGCTGCGATACCGCCTCTGGCCGGGATGCGATTCGCGATGCGGGTAGCGCCCGCTCGCGATGCGCACCCCGGCTCCCGTACCTGACTCGCTCTCCGTCAGTCCTGTCCCGGCGCGCGCGGCCCCGCTCCCTAGGGCGCGCGCGCGCCGGGTCTTTGCGATTTAAAGGGCCACTGCGCCGCTGATTGGCGCAGTGGTTCCAATTAGTGTTTACACCTGTGCACTTCCCTATATCACCTCACTTCCCCTTCACTCCCTCGCCGGATCTTGTTGCCTTAGTGCCAGTGAAAGCGTTTCCTTGTGTGTTCCTAGCCTGTGTTCCAGACCTCCTGCCGTTGCCCCTGACTACGATCCTTGCTGCCTGCCCCGACCTTCTGCTACGTCCGACCTTGCTTCTGTCTACTCCCTTGTACCGCGCCTATCTTCAGCAGCCAGAGAGGTTGAGCCGTTGCTAGGGGATACGACCTGGTCACTACCGCCGCAGCAAGACCATCCCGCTTTGCGGCGGGCTCTGGTGAAAACCAGTAGTGACTTAGAACCGATCCTCTAGCACGGTCCACGCCAATCCCTCTCTGGCACAGAGGATCCACTACCTGCCAGCCGGCATCGTGACACCTGTGATGTCACAGCCCTATATATTCGGCAGCCATTGCCAAAGACGGCATTTCCCGGACGTTTTGCTGAGAGAGCAGAGACTGTGTGTGCGCACTAATCACCGTTACTGACAATACAGATCTTTACAGCGGCAAATTAATTCCCCTCAAGCCCGCATTCGTTCTGGCTAGAGAGAGAGCAGACACTGTGTAGTCACTAATCAGCGTTACTGACAATACAGATCAGCACAAAGGAAATCCATTGACCTTAAGCCTGCATCACTGCAGGCAGGCAGGGAGAGTTTAGAAGTCTTTTCATAGTCTGCCAATTGAGATCATAGAGGGAGAGAGAGTACGCTTTTTTCTGTTGCAACCGTTCTGGGTGTATTACTGTAAAAAAGTGAAAAATATACACACTCTGCAGTTCCAAGTTTTTTTCTGGTTAAAGCTAATAGGGGGCAGTAAGTGTTAAAGAACTAAAAACTTATGCACTAGGTTGTTACGCTTATTTCTGGTGCAAGCGTACTGGGGCGTATTACTCAAAAAAAAAGGGAAATATATACGCACTTTGCAGTTCTAAGTTTTTTCTAGTTAAAGCTAATATGGGGCAGTAAGTGTAAGAGCATTAAAAGATTTACACACTAGATTGTTACGCTTATTTCTGGTGCAACCGTACCTACTCTAAAAAAAGGGAAATATATACACACTTCGCAGTTCTAAGTTTTTTTCTGGTTTAAGCAAATATGGGGCAGTAAGTGTACAAGCACTAAAAGACTCTCTCATTAGATTGTTAGGCTTATTTCTGACGCAACCGTACTGGGACGTGTTACTCTACACGTGTTTTCTGTTTTAAGTTTTAAGCGTATAGTGGCCTGTTAGTGTAAAAGCAGGGATATATACACACATTGGGGGACATTTACTAATCTAGTCTATTGTGGGTATGCTTATAGACCAGCGTATGTGGTAGTCTCCTGTCTATTGTGCTCCTAATTTATCAAATGTCTCACAGCCTTTGATAAATTTTGTGCTCAGACTTCAGGGTCTACAGCTTAAACTGCATTTAGACCTGCTCCAACATGGTCTGACATTTCAGTGTATTTTGGGCAGATGCGACTTGTCGCACAAAAGTCGCACTTGATAAATTCAGCACCAATGCATTTTCCAATGCATTTCCGTCTAAAATAGACTTTCATGCATCATGTTCTAAAAATCCTCTACAGCAAAAGTCGCAGAAAAGTCGCACATATTTAGACTGAGACTTTCTGTGAGACAAATTTAGACAGGAAAAACCAGTCTAAATCCTTTGATAAATCTCCCCCATTGAGTGTTCCGCAAGTTTCTGTAGCAGCCATATAGGGGTGTATTTCTCTATATAAAGTAAAATATAGACGCACACCGCTGCTGTACGTGTTTTCTGTTTCAAGTGTATAGTGGCCTGTTAGTGTAAAAGCAGAGATATATATACACATTGAGTGTTCCGCAAGTTTCTGTTGCAGCTGTATAGGGGCGTATTGCTCTATAAAAAGTAAAATATATACGCACACCACTGTTCTACAAGTATGTCAGGCAAAGAAGTGCCAGGCCATGCACAGAGTGTCAGAAGCCTAAATTTATCAGGCGCAGGCAGAGGTCGCAACAGAGTAGGGGCACATGGCAGCAGGAGTCGCAGCGAGAAGGTCTGAGCTCCCGGTGTCAGCTAGCAGTTGTGTCTCAACCAGCAACCCAGCAGCCCTCATTGATTTGTTAACATGGCCATCCACTTCATCCCAAGTGACATCCGACACCCCCAGTCAACAGTCTGTGGGTTCCTCAGACTCAACCTTTTAGTTAGCATGGCTCGGGAGCAGTCTCTGTCCTCCAACTGCCTCTGTCCTAGGCTGTTCCCTCACACAGAGAAGTATTGTATGCTGTGGGCTCAGCTCCACTATACAGCAAGGACGATCAACAAGAGGACAATCAGCAGCTACTGTCCAGCCAAGATGTGGAGGAGACATCTGCCGCTTCCTCCGCTAGGTGGACAAGTAGTGATGAGTAGAGTGGCGTGGGAAGTGGTGTTGCGAGCGTTCATGCTCCTGAAACAGACACCATTGAGGAACTTAAGGATGACATCAGTGACGTGCAGACACAGCTCGATGATGATGAAGCCAATTGCACTTGAGAGCCAGGTGCAGAAGGGCTTCATCATCATCAGGAGAAGAGGGTGGCAGGTTGACCGTGAGTCAGCAGCTGAGCCAGCAAGGTGGTAGCATGGTTGGGAGTCAGCAGGGTGGCAGCAATGGGAAGTCTGGAGCCAAACGTTCCGCCTCTCCTCACGCTGCTGCCACCTCCAGGCTCTATCATTGTGCCACCCTATGATCTCATCACGCAGCTGCCACCTCCAGGCTCTGTCATTGTGCCACCCTATGGTCTCATCATGCTGCTGCCAGGCTCTGTCATTGTGCCGCTTTACAGCCTACATAGGCTGCCGCCACCTCCAGGCTCTGTCATTGTGCCGCCATGTGGTCTCCTCATGCTGCTGGCACATTAAACTTGTTAATCTCTTCAAAATCTTCAATTGACATTTAAAAAATCTCTCAAATTGTGATGCCTTATGGTCTCGTCAGGCTGCTGCCACATCTAGGCTCCAAGGAAATGGGTTGGAGCGATAAAAATAAACCATAACATGGCACACATATTCAATCTGGTTGTCAAGCGGTTCCTTATGTGTTCCACCCACCTGCAAGACATCCTAAAAATGGCCAGGAAACTTTGCATGCACTTCGGCCACTGGTACACCGCAAAGCACACCCTCATTAAGCTGATTGTCGTCATATATTAGCTGTGGAATTACTAGAAGAATCCGAGGAAACAAGTTGGAGCAATAAAAATAAACCATAACTGATTAACCCCTTAAGGACCGAGCCCTTTTTCACCTTAAGGACCGGAGCGTTTTTTGCAATTCTGACCACTGTTACTTTAAACATTAATAACTCTGGAATGCTTTTAGTTATCATTCTGATTCCGAGATAGTTTTTTCGTGACATATTCTACTTTAACTTAGTGGTAAAATTTTGTGGTAACTTGCATCCTTTCTTGGTGAAAAATCCCCAAATTTGATGAAAAAAATGAAAATTTAGCATTTAGCTCTCTGCTTGTAAGGAAAATGGATATTCAAAATAAAAATTTTTGGGGTTCACATATACAATATGTGTACTTTATGTTTGCATCATAAAATTTATGAGTTTTTACTTTTGGAAGACACCAGAGGGCTTCAAAGTTCAGCAGCAATTTTGAAATTTTTCACAAAATTTTCAAACTCGCTATTTTTCATGGACCAGTTCAGGTTTGAAGTGGATTTGAAGGGTCTTCATATTAGAAATACCCCATAAAAGACCCCATTATAAAAACTACACCCCCCAAAGTATTAAAAATGACATTCAGTAAGTGTATTAACCCTTTAGGTGTTTCACAGGAATAGCAGCAAAGTGAAGGAGAAAATTAAAAATCTTCATTTTTTACACTCGCATGTTCTTGTAGACCCAATTTTTTAATTTTTGCAAGGGGTAAAAAGGAGAAAATTTTTACTTGTATTTGAAACCCAATTTCTCTCGAGTAAGCACATACCTCATATGTCTATGTTAATTGTTCGGCGGGCGCAGTAGAGGGCTCAGAAGGGAAGGAGCGACAAATGGTTTTTGGGGGGCATGTCACCTTTAGGAAGCCCCTATGGTGCCAGGACAGCAAAAAAACACACATGGCATACTATTTTGGAAACTAGACCCCTCAGGGAACGTAACAAGGGGTAAAGTGAACCTTAATACCCCACAGGTGTTTCACGACTTTTGCATATGTAAAAAAAATATTTTTTTTTTACCTAAAATGCTTGATTTCCCAAAAATTTTACATTTTTAAAAAGTGTAATAGCAGAAAATACCCCCCAAAATTTGAAGCCCAATTTCTCCCGATTCAGAAAACACCCCATATGGGGGTGAAAATTGCTCTGCTGGCGCACTACAGGTCTCAGAAGAGAAGGAGTCACATTTGGCTTTTTGAAAGCAAATTTTGCTCTGGGGGCATGCCGCATTTAGGAAGCCCCTATGGTGCCAGGACAGCAAAAATACACACATGGCATACCGTTTTGGAAACTAGACCCCTCGGGGAACGTAACAAGGGGTAAAGTGAACCTTAATACCCCACAGGTGTTTCACGACTTTTGCATATGTAAAAAAAAATATTTTTTTTTTACCTAAAATGCTTGGTTTCCCAAAAATTTTACATTTTTAAAAAGGGTAATAGCAGAAAGTACCCCCCAAAATTTGAAGCCCAATATCTCCCAATTCAGAAAACACCCCATATGGGGGTGAAAAGTCCTCTGCTGGCGCACTACAAGTCTCAGAAGAGAAGGAGTCACATTTGGCTTTTTGAAAGCAAATTTTGCTATGGGGGCATGCCGCATTTAGGAAGCCCCTATGGTGCCAGGACAGCAAAAAAAAAAACACATGGCATACCATTTTGGAAACTAGAGCCCTCGGGGAACGTAACAAGGGGTTAAGTGAACCTTTATACCGCACAGGTGTTTCATGACTTTTGTATATGTTAAAAAAAAAATTTTTTTTTACTTAAAATGCTTGTTTTCCCAAAAAATTTTACATTTTTAAAAAGGGTAATAGCAGAAAATATCTGCCAAAATTTGAAGCCCAATTTCTCCCGAGTACGGCAATACCCCATATGTGTCCCTAAACTGTTGCCTTGAAATACAACAGGGCTCCAAAGTGAGAGCGCCATGCGCATTTGAGGCCTAAATTAGGGACTTGCATAGGGGTGGACATAGGGGTATTCTACGACAGTGATTCCCAAACAGGGTGCCTCCAGCTGTTGTAAAACTCCCAGCATGCCTGGACAGTCAGTGGCTATCTGGCAATACTGGGAGTAGTTGTTTTGCAACAGCTGGAGTGGCGTACCAGACGTTTTTCATTTTTATTGGGGAGGGGGGCTGTGTAGGGGTATGTGTATATGTAGTGTTTTCTACTTTTTATTTTATTTTGTGTTAGTGTAGTGTAGTGTTTTTAGGGTACAGTCGCACGGGCGGGGGGTTCACAGTAGTTTCTTGCTGGCAGTTTGAGCAGCGGCAGAAAATTTGCTGCAGCTCAAACTTGCAGCCGGATACTAACTGTAATCCTCCGCCCATGTGAGTGTACCCTGTACATTCACATTGGGGGGGGGAAACATCCAGCTGTTGCAAAACTACAACTCCCAGCATGGACGGTCTATCAATGCATGCTGGGAGTTGTAGTTTTGCAACAGCTGGAGACACACAGGTTGTGAAACACCGAGTTTGGTAACAAACTCAGTGTTTTGCAACCAGTGTGCCTTCAGCTGTTGCAAAAGCTACAACCCCCAGCATGTACGGACAGCGGAAGGGCATGCTGGGTCTTGTAGTTATGCAACAGCCGGAGGCATACTACATTGGCTGGGGATGCTGGGGATTGTAGTTATGCAACAGCTGGAGACACACTGGTTTACTACTTAACTCAGTGTGCCTTCAGCTGTTGCAAAACTACAACTCTCAGCAGTCACCGACAGCCAACGGGCATGCTGGGAGTTGTAGTTATGCAACCACCAGATGCACCACTACAACTCCCAGCATGCACTTTAGCTGATTGTGCAAGCTGGGAGTTGTAGTTACACAACAGCTGAAGGTACACTTTTCCATAGAAAGAATGTGCCTCCAGCTGTTGCAAAACTACAGCTCCCAGCATGCCCTTGTTGCATGCTGGGAGCTGTTGCTAAGCAACAGCAGGAGGCTGTCACTCACCTCCAACGATCCACACAGGACTGTCCCTCGCCGCCGCCGTCGCTCCTGGGGCCCCGATCCCAACAGGGACGCCGGGGATCGGGGTCCCCAGCACCCGGGGTCGTCTTCCCGCACCCGCTCACGTCCTCCGGAAGAGGGGCGGAGCGGGTTGCGGGAGTGACACCCGCAGCAGGCGCCCTGATTGGTCGGCCGGTAATCCGGCCGACGAATCAGGGCGATCGTGAGGTGGCACCAGTGCCACCTCACTCCTGCAGGCTCTGGCTGTTCGGGGCCGTCCCTGACGGCCCCGATCAGCCAGCAATTCCGGGTCATCGGGTCACTGGAGACCCGATTGACCCGGAATCCGCCGCAGATCGCTGGACTGAATTGTCCAGCGATCTGCGGCAATCGCCGACATGGGGGGACATAATGACCCCCCTGGGCGATATGCCGGGATGCCTGCTGAACGATTTCAGCAGGCATCCGGCTCCGACTCCCCTCCGGCTAGCGGTGGGGGCCGGAAATGCTCAGGGCGTATCCATACGCCCTCGGTCCTTAAGGACTTGGAAACGGGGGCGTATGGATACGCCCTATGTCCTTAAGGGGTTAAATGACACATTCACAGTTTCATACGCACTTTCACAGTACCAGCCGTGTTTACTTACACGTCCATGGCTTATCATTTTAGACAAGCATATGATACTGGCAGGATCTACCCAGTAGCCCTCCCGGGTCAGGCCTGCACCACTGAGAGGAAGGACAAACTGACACACCACTCTGTCATTGTGCCGCTCTGCGGCCTACATAGGCTGCTGCCACCTCCAGACTGTGTTATTGTGCCGCCATATGATCTCATGCTGCTGGTGGCACATTAAACTCATTAATCTCTTTAAACTCTTCAATTGACATGTCAAAAATCTCTTTAATCTTTTCAAATGTGACGCCATATGGTCTCCCAACCCTGCTGCCACATCCAGACTCTGCGGCAGTGATTCTAATAGCGACGCCTGTAATCTGCATGTCATACTGAATAACAATATTATTTCACTACCCCAGCACACTTCCTATGCGTGTTACAGCAAGGCATAGTGTTCTACACCCCTATTGAGTCTCTCTGTAGCCCGCAAATAGACGTTTTTAATAGCAATTTGCCGCAAATATATTCGGATCAAACCAAATTTTTTCCGAAAATTCGGCCATCTCAACTGTTCACCATGAAAGTGCCCACTTTATGATTTAGCTCAGCCAGTGATTGGCTGAAGGGCTCTTTCTTGTGTCAAGAATAGAGTAAGAAACAGAAGCTATGTACCATCGGTGATAAGGGTTGCAGTATCATGTGGTTGGAGTGGTGCAACCCTTATCACAATATATTTTCCCACAAACCATGATTTCAAATAAGCTGTCTCCCATACACAAGACCCCGGAAAATATCAGCACAGAAGAATAACACTTTTTTAAGATACAGTAGATATACATTGCAGTTTAGAAGCAATTGGTAAAATAGCAATGGTCAAACAAATGTTTTTCTGCAGAATGCTACATCTTGCAGAACATCTGTAGCAGGACATGCTAGACAGGATAGAATTTGCTGGAATGTTGAAGATGTAAGCAGACGCCCTCTGAATGTAAGAGAGCTGCAGTACAGGTGTTCACTAATTGGTTGAAGGTTGGTCATGTGACAAATTATCAATGCTCTTACAGTGGAAAAAGACTGTTTGGTAGTAAATGTTAACCCTGTTTACTCTATGGATGTCTCAGAGAATATTTTGAAAAACATCTGTTCTTTAATCTACTTCAGAGATATAGGCCTCAGCTTCTTTTTTTAGAGACTTTATACAGATAAATGAATCTATGTGACTGCAGCCATCCCAACAGTGTTCAGAGTATCAACAGGTGATCCCACTCTGGGATACCACAGATGAGTATCAAGTAATTCCAACATAGACACTGAAGAGAATATACCTTAGTAATAGGAAGTCTGGTGGAATTTTAAGAACGCATATACAATTCTGTATTATAATCTGTCACATACTCAAGGGAAAAAAGCTCCTTGAAGTTATTATCCATCACATATGTTTCTGGCTCTGAGACTCCTTTCTCCCGCACTAACAGTTACAGCAAAAAACCCAAAGTGTAAGTGAACTACTATTAATAACCAAAGACAGGAACAGGATCCTTGTACTACTGGTTATAGATGTCCCTTCCTGTCATCTGCCAAGCCCCAAATCTACCCCTTCTAATAAAATTTACCCCTTAAGCTACTACCAATATCTTTCCGTTTGCCTCTTTGCTTTAACCTCACTCAAGCCACATTTTGCTACGACTGAACTATGCCCCATTGCCATTTTGTCTTAGATTTTGTGCAATTTTTTATGCAGACGACTTTACTGCTGCTTCTGAGTGACAGAATACTGCTCCTGGCTATTGTAGTTACATGAATGATATCATGTATCAGAATTAAAGGGGTACTTCACCCCTAGACATCTTATCCCCAATCAAAAGGATAGGGGATAAGATGTCTGATCTCCCTACTGCACCCGGCGTTCATTTAGGGTGCAGTGCCGGAGGCTTGAAATGTCACGGCCTCGCCCTGCTTGTGACGTCACAGGTATGCCCCATTAAAGCAAGTTTATGGGAGGGAGCGTGACGGCCGTCATGCCCCCTCCCATAGACTTGCATTGAAGGGGCATGGCCGTGACATCACGAGCAAAGCGTGACCGTGACATCACGAGCCTCTGCCCTGCATCGCCAGTCATCCGGCGGGACCCGTGCGATCAGACATCTAACCCCTTTTCCCCTAGGGGCTGTCTAGGGGCAGAGTACCCTTATAATGCAGACTACTCTCTGTGTCCCCCCCCCCCCTCCTTATAAGCATAGTAAGGTTTTCAACACACAGTGGAACAGCAATCTTGGTAATTTTAAATCTCAAAATAAACACAAAAGCTTACTGGTTACTTTGACACTAGGAGGCACTTCTTAAATGGTAAACCTAATACAATGTTTTCAGAATTATAACTAAGTATAAGTCTTGGGATGTTGTTTCCTAAACAAGAAACTCTTTTGATCTATGCTACTTCACGTAAAACATAATACCCACCTCTATTTCTCACTAGTCAGCATAGGGGATAAGATCACTTTGGTTAGACAACCCCTTTAAGACTTTGGTGTATTTGTTTTCAAGAGAACAAACTGCTGTAATGTAATAATATATTTAAACAAAATAGAACATTTTAATTACTATTGAATACTAACCTAGGAGTGGTAAACATCCAATTCTTATTCAAAAAGATAGCACGTCCTCCAGTTGCTTCTAAAATAAAAAAAATATATATTTATTTTTTAATGAACATTTTTGGGGAAATTTGACAAAACCTGGGCAGAAGAAAAGTTCATCTGTTGCCCATAACAACCAATCAGATCACTTCTTCAATTTCCAGAGGCCTTTAAAAAAATTAAAGAAGCAATCTGATTGGTTGCTATGGGCAACTGGTCCACTTTATCAATTTTGCTAAATCTCCCCCTTGAGAACATTTAGTCTTAGAAGGGCATATTTATTGTGGGTTCTTAGATGTTTCTGTATAACATGCTTACAGTATGTCCCTTTATAATACAAACTAACCTTCCACTGTAACTTTCACTGCTAAAGTCTCTCCATATCTTCCAGACTTTTTGACTCCACACCAGTACCATCCATTGTCTTTCAGGGATGCTGATTGAATGGTAAGGATTAGTTGCTGAGTCTCACATGACACGCTCAGACCATTGTCATTGTCATCAGTATAAGAGGTTAGATCTTTGCAGTTATTGTTATCCACTTTGCACCAATATTTTTCATAGGGTTTTAATCTACATGGATAGGAGCATGGGATTTTAACTGTTTCCCCTTTCTTTACGGACACTGATTTTCCACCAGTCAATCCTTCAAGATTTCCTAGAAAAATAATAGTTACATTATTGAAGCATTTTTTAAATTATCACTATGATATAGCATAGCCATAATAGATAGCATTTTGGTTATTTTACCTTCAGAAATCTTAATTTGGATAGTTGACGTCTGATCATGTTTTCCATCAGTAAGTACACACCAGTACCAGCCCTCATCTTCTTTGCTTATCTGGTTCATAAGGACCTGCATAGTGCCATTTGTAGGGTCATCATGAATAACGAGTTTTCCCTCATAAGTACCATTGACATAGCCATCTGTTTTTATAAGTGGATTACAGACTGAATCTTCCCATCTACACCAAAATTTAAGAGTGTAGTTTTTTTTAGGATTGTATTTGCACTGAGCAGACACAGAACCACCCAATCTTGTTGACAGTAATCTAGATCCTTGCGGTATATCAGTCTCTGTTGAAAGCAAAAATCACATTTTTAATTCTTTGTAACCATTAACCTGTGCTTTCACAAAAAGAAAAACATTAGAACTGAACTGAGTGCTTTCCCTTTATGTTGGATAATATTACAAGAGACATGGATTCCCTAAGCCATAATCAGTTTGGCACTGACTAGACCGGGTCTAAGGACTTGGTCTAAGGTCCCGTGCTGCACCCTATTGATTTGATTGAGACGGATGGAGTCAGCTAGGGACGCCAGGCAGCTTATTGTTGGACCGTATCAGTTTTGTTGCTGGACTGGTAGTTTTCCTGCACTAGATACTTATTGGCTGCTCAGTGTGACTTCCTGTTCTATATATGACATATACAATTTATGTTGTACTATGGCCAGTCATCTTAATGGACGCTTGTGTAGTAGACTACTGTATATCCTCACTAGCAGGGGTCTGCTTAAGAATGATGTGTGAAATTATGGTCTTGGTAAATTCTCTCTTAAAGTGGGTTTCCAGGATTAGAAAAAAAAAAAAAGCTGCTTTCTCTCACAAACAGTGCACTCTTGTCCTTAGTTTGTGTGTGGTATTGTGGCCCGGCTCCATTGAATGATTCAAAATGCAACATAAAGCCTGAGGACAGGTGTGGTGCTTTTCTTTTTGTATTTTTTTTTAAATTTATTTATAATTCTGGATATTCCTTTAAAGTTTTTCTAATGCTAACACCTTATTTTATTATCTTTTCAAAAATAATTAATTAATTCATTTAGATTTGAGGTTTATAGCTTAAAGGAGAAGTACCATAGAATAAACGTAAGTTTTAGATCATAGGAGGTCCAACCGCTAGGACCCCCAATGATCTCATGTATGGGGCCCTGGCTCTCCCCGGGAGCAGCACGTCATGACCCCCAAATGAAGCGGGGGATGCCATGCCCCCTCCGTATATCTCTACGGCCAAGATAGCCATGATATATCTCTTTTAAAATATATTTCAAGGAAATGTCCGCTACGGACTGTTCCTATTCCATCCTGCCCGGGCTGCAAAAAAAAAAAAGGAAAACAAACTTTCACTTACCTTCCTACGTTCCCCCGGAGCTCCCCAACAGCTAATTGGTCGGCCGGGCTGTCTGCTTCCTACTTCCTTTAGCCCAGGACGTCACACGGCGCTTCAGCCTATCACCGGCCGAGGCAGGACATCAGCAGCTTGTGATAGGCTGAAGCACCGTGTGACGTACCGGGCTAAGGGAAGTAGGAAACAGACAGCCCAGCCAACCAATCAGCTTTTGCAGAGCTCCGGGGGAACGTAGGAAGGTAAGTGAAAGTTTGTTTTCTCTTTTTTAGCAGCCGGGCAGGATGGATTAAGAATAGTCTGCACCGGATATCTCCTTTAAATGCTCAGAATATTATTAGAATGCTTTTAAAAATTCACCCAAACATTGAATCAACTGAACACAGCTGAACCACTAAAATGGAAAGTATCATTTTTATTTTTCTCACCTTCATTGATCCTCAGATCGAGCTCTGTAAAGTCTCCTACTACTCCATAGTCACCCACACCACATGAAAACATGCCAGAATCTTCAGTTCTCAGTTGTATTATTTTGACTGTAAAACTTGCTGGCCTCTTATCTTTTTGCAGAAGGATTCTTCCAAGGTATGCAGGATCAACTGCTCCAGAGCTGTCAATAATATTTTTACAGCCCTTTTTTTCTATTTTGCAGAGGTATTTCCGTTGTGCAGCATGTTCATCTCCAAATTCACAATGGAAGTTTACTGATCCCATCAACTGACCATAAACAAGTTTGGCCTCAGTTGGAATGACTGAGTCTACCAAGGAAACATGCAAATAAGCAAATAGCATAGTATTAAAATTCAGAAGAAAAAAAAACTTACGTTAAATAATCCACTTACCCTAAAGACCAGGCCAAGTTTCGTTAATGCACTTTAGTTTTTTCCTCCTCACCCTTTAATAACCATAACTCTTAGATTTTTTTTTTTTATCTACGCACCCATATGAAGGCTTATTTTTTGCAGGACCAATTGTACTTTGTAATATTAATGTACCTTTTTCCATCATATATGCTTCCAAACTGATTTGGGAGGGGAAACTTAAAATTGGGGTTTTTCTTTTTGACGCCATTCACTGTGTGGTCAAATTAACATGTAATCTTCATACTTTAGGCTGTCGCAATTAAAACAATACCAAATTTGTATTGTTGGCATCATGTTTTACTAATTTAAAAAAATTCGAAACTTTTTTGAATTGCCATATTTTGACCACTATAACTTTTGTTATTTATTTGTTTTCTGGGCTCTATGAGGGCTTATTTTTTGTGCAGTGATCTGTAGTTTTTATTAGTATCACTGTAGTATTGATTCGACTTTTTGATCGTTTTTAACTGAATTTTTCTGGGGTTTTGATGTGATAAAAAAAACGCGATTCTTTTTGTATTTTTTTATGTTTGCGCTGTTCACCATACAGGATAAATAATGTTATATTCAAATAGTTTGGACAATTACGCATGTGGTGATACCAAATATGTTTATTTTTATTATGCTTACATATTTTTTTATATGGAATTTGGGAAAAGGTGGGTGATTTAAACTTTTAATATGGAAGGGGTTAATGTATGTGGGTTAAACCTTTATTAAAAAAAATCTTCTTTACACTTTATTGGTCCCTAAGGGGACTGTGCTACAGGGGGGCAATACACCCCACTAGACATCATTGAAATGTCCTTTTAGATGCCATTGTCAGCTTTGACAGCGAGGATCTAAAGGGTTAATAGCTGCCACCGTGAACACTGCATGTCGCGATTAGCGGTGGCCTTCAGCTGCAGGAAGCAGCTGAAGGCTGCTTGGTATGGCGCAGGCTCATGTCAGGAGCCTGCGCCATACACCCTTAACGGTACATTGATGTGTATACACGTCAATGGTCGTTAAGAGGTTAAAGGGGATCAGCAGGAAAATAGGGGTGTAAATAAGCCCATGACAAAATACACCTTGTTATCTCCATAGTCCTTTACAGGGTGCTGAAATAAAATTTAAAAAAATTGTCTTTATGCAAATTAGGCTCAAGTACCCAGGAGGCTTTCCCAAACATGGCAAGAGTCTAACCCCCTGGGCCCTTGAACCTCATTTGCATATTAACAAAAATGTTTATAGCTCAACATTAAAAAGGACTAAATAGATAAAAAATTTAAGCGAGTAAGTCCAAAATCCTGATGACAAGCTCTATCTAGCCATGTGTTTATTTAAATCCCTGTATTCCTATGTACAGGTCCACTTTAAATACCTCTTAACATGTGAACTTTTGAGTTTCAAATTGACATCTAAAAGTATAGTGTTTGTCTTATCTTATAAGTTCTGAACATTTTTGTTCAGAATGCTGGGTTCAGATGGCCCACCACGCCATGCTCCCTCCATTCATGCCTATGGAAGGGGTCGTGATGGCTGTGATCGCTCGTCACGTCCCCTCGCACAGACCTGAAGAAGAGATGAATCCCCTCTTGAAACACGTTGTCCTGCCAACTCAGCTATCTGTGTAAACCAATTTGTCTCTGTATGACTTATACTCTGGTAAATAAAGTTTTTCACAGTAAATTGCCTGCGAAAACTTCTTCAACATCCCGGTGAAGCTCCGGTCCAGAAAGTCGGAATTACCTGCCAGGGGTTCCCGCAACCTGCCTCCAGCTATTATTGACTAGAGGCTTCTTTCTAGCCACTTTGTCATAAAGTCCAAATTGGTAGAAGTTTCTACCATCTTCACACAGGATCTTTGTCGCTCAGCTAGAGTGACCATTGTCTTCTTGGTTACAACTCCTAGCAAGGCCATTTTCCCTAATTACTTAATTTGGTGGGGTGGCTAGCTGTATAAAGAATCCTGGTTGTTCCAAACTCCTTCCATGTACAGCCCTGCTGTCGTCCTGTGTATGTATCCCATTTTGTAGTTTTTCTAATGAAGAAGAAACATCTGTACCATAAGTGCAGCCGTTCTTTTATGTACTGTAATAATTATAAAGGTTACTGTATTCATAGAAAATTTCAGTGTAGCAGAAGTTTTTCTACCTTTCTCCGGATCTCTGCTTACACACAATCTGGTCTCTGAGCTCCACAGGCAGTAATATCCACCTCATGCCTTGGTTTTTCTCTGATATGCATTGTCAGCTGTGAGACCTTATGTAGACAGGCATATGTATTTCGAAGTCATGTCCAATGGAATTTACCAGGGGTGACACCAATCAACGTATATAAACATCTCTAAGGTGATCAAAAGACATGGCTGGCCCCAGAGCTATATTTCAAGTATCATAGCAAAGGGTCAGAATATCATTATGTCAAATGGAAAATGTTAGTTTAACATTTTCAATAAATTAGCAAAAAGGTCTAACATTCTCTTTTTGCTTTGACATTATGGGGTACTGAATACAGAATTTTATTTTAGTTCAAGGCAGCAACATAACAAAATGAGAAATGAGTTAAAGAATCTGAAATCTTTCCTAATGAAGTGTAGAAAAAGTCAGTGGAATCCATGCATATAAAACATGGAAACAAGGTACATACACATACCTTAAAGGGGTACTCCTCCCCTAGACATCTTGGCTCCGTGCTGGATGACTAGCGGGGCAGAGGCTCTTGACGTCACGGTCACGTCCCGCTCGTGATCTCAAGGCCATGCCCCCCTCAATGTAAGTCTATAGGAGGGGGCCGTCACGCCCCCTCCCATAGACTTGCATTGAGGGGCATGGCCATGACGTCGAGAGTGGGGTGCGGCCGTGACGTCACAAGCCTCCAGCGCTGAACCCGACGCTCAAATAAATTCCAGGTGCAGCACAGAGATCCTTTGGATAGGGGACACGAAGTCTAGTGGCAGAGTACCTCTTTAAGTACAGCCATGTAAATTTAACTAATTGAATGGATTTCAGAACCAACAGCACATATGAAATGGTGACAATACTCTGTTCACATGATACACTTTGTTACTTATTGCAGCACATTTTTGTGTTCACTTAAAATAACAGTAAAATATGAATTTTTATGACTTGGAAAAAACCTATAAGTTATAAACTGCATATATATATATATATATATATATATATATATATATATATATAATTAATTCTGATTCAGCCTGGGACAGTTACCTTCAGTGACAGCTATAGTGAACACAGCTTTCATCCTGTTCATATCTGTGCCCAAGCCACATATGTAAGTCCCTTCATCAGATTTCCTTAAGTCAGACAAGTTAATGACAATAATGCCTTCAGTTGTATCCTCTTGAATCAAAACACGGTCAACATAGTCCGGATGTACGTAGCCATTTGTAGACGTGATTGTAGTTTTACACTTACTAGACCATCCTCCTTCTTTACAGAAATACTTGCGAGTATGCTTATTGGCCTTGGTAACAGTTGAGTATGCACAAGTGATGGATACTGACCCTTCCACTTTTCCAGTCACATGTTTTGGGCAGACAATTGTATCAGACACTGTATTTTAAGAGAATACAACAAAAAAGGTTATATTGTGCTCCAATTAGAAGATAGCAGGAAATTCTTAGAGAGTAAATAAGCCAAATGATATATTAGAAACCTAGTATTGGATTTAAGAATTCCCTGTGCAGTTTTTAGCAGCTAATAAGTACTGGAAGGATTAAGATTTTTTTAATAGAAGTAATTTACAAATCTGTTTAACTTTCTGGCACCAGTTGATTTAAAAAAAAAAGTTTTCCACCAGAGAACCCCTTTAAGAGCTGCAGACACCGTTGGATATCTGTTAGGGTATAAAAGCAAACCGTACCCTTCCTTTAGCTGATGGTTGCCTAATTTATAAAGTCACCTTTTTAATTCCCAGTCAAGGAGACTGAGCCTAGCTGCTCAAGTGCCACAGCCTGGCACACTTCCTTGCTCAATGCCACATCTCGAAGCACCACTTTGATTGACATACAGGACTCTGTTCATTAGTCAAGGAGGGGATGGGATGTGAGGGCAAGCAAATAGGTATGCCAGGCTGTGGCATTTAAAGCTGTACTCCACTGGAAAACATTTTTTTTTAATCAGCTGGTGCCAGAAAGTTAAACATATTTGTAAATTATTTCTATAAACATTTTTTAATCCTTCCAGTAATTATTAGCTGCTGATATGATCCACAGGAAGTTCTTTTCTTTTTGAATTTCCTTTCTGCCTGACCACAGTGCTCTCTGCTGACACCCCTGTCCATTTTAGGAACTGTCCAGAGCTGGATAAGTTTTCTATGGGGATTTGCTTGTACTCTGGACAGTTCCTAAAATGTCAGCAGAGAGTACTGTGGTCAGGCAGAAAGGAAATTCAAAAAGAAAATAACTTCCTGTGGATCATAACAGCAACTGATAAGTACTGGAAGGATTAAGATTTTTTAATAGAAATCATTTACAAATCTGTTTATCTTTATGGAACCAATTGATTAAAAAAAAAATGTTTTCCAGGGGAGTACCTCTTTAAGCAACTCAACTCTGCCTCCTTTACATTTGGCTGAGAAATAAAAAAGGTAATTATATAAGTTTGGCAACCACCATCAGATAAAACAAAGGTACAATTTACTTTTATACCCTAACAGCTATGCAATGGTGTTTGCAACTTTTAGCAGCAAATTTAGCTGACAGTTCAACTCTAAAATGGTT
The DNA here is from genome assembly GCF_029499605.1 of Hyla sarda. Lineage (NCBI taxonomy): Eukaryota > Metazoa > Chordata > Amphibia > Anura > Hylidae > Hyla > Hyla sarda. The sequence goes on along the minus strand of NC_079190.1, from coordinate 333,443,443 downwards.
CCTGCTTTGGACAGTCCCTACATGTTAGAAGGGTTATTTTTGAACAATTGGTTGTCTGTGAAATTCATGAAGAAATGAAAAAGCTCTTCTGGCATAAGATATTGTCAGACCAAGAGATCTTTGTCCTAAACAGGGACATTATGGTATTGAGCAGTAGAAAGATATTGCTTTGTTTTAGGGGAAAACATGCTCTTTAATCTAAACCTATAAATCCCCTTAAAATAGGTATTGGCTATTTTTCTATTATCATTTATTTAAAAGAAAAATAGTCAAAGTAAGGCATCACATAAAAGCTACCATCAAGAAAGATGATAATATTCTATATATATATATATATATATATATATATATATATATATATATATATATATATCAACTCCATCCATTTCTTCTTTCATGTCCCAGCTAAAAATATAAAAAAAAAACTCTTGCTAGTTTTCTATATCTGTACTGTTTATGTGTGTTACATTGTCGTTGCAGCATACATTGAGGTATCACAAATGTGTAAGGGTTCAATATCAGGTTAGTGAATCATTGGTTACATACAGAAATGAGCGAACATTTCGCAAATTTGGTTTGGCCGTTTCAGCAGAACCCTTACAAAACATTCAGTACTGACAGCACTAGTTTTGTCAGACCAACATTTTACTTTATATTACTTTTAATACATTTAATACATTCCTTTGACAAATTGCGCCCGGCCTGGGGAATCTATCCCAAGGTTTACACAACGTTGACTTGCTGGATAGACTACTCTGTGTCACAGATGGCCACCAAAAATGTGAGTAAAGTAAAGTTCTTTAAATTGCCTTACACAATAGTGTACTAGCCGTGTACAGCCTTTAACATCTACACATATCGTCAAAGAGTATACCGTATTTTTCGCCCTATAGGACGCACCGGCATATAAGACGCACCCAATTTATAGGTGCAACATCTAAAAAAATTAAGATTTTGAACCCAATAGTGGTCTTCAACCTGCGGACCTCCAGATGTTGCAAAACTACAACTCCCAGCATGCCCGGACAGCCGTTGGCTGTCCGGGCATGCTGGGAGTTGTAGTTTTGCAACATCTGGAGGTCCGCAGATTGAAGACCACTGCATGGGAGGTAATACGTGTCCCCGCCGCTCCGGACCCGTCACCGCTGCACTGGATGTCGCTCCATCGCTGTCGCCGTGTCCCCGTCGCTCTGGAACGTCTCTGCTGCCGGCCGGGTATCCTCGCTCTCCGTCGTCGCCATCACGTAGTTACGTTGATGACCGCATGGACTGTCGCGATAGGGGTGTATTCGCCGTATAAGACTCACCGACTTTTCCCCCCCAAAGAAAAAGTGCGTCTTATACGGCGAAAAATACGGTATATAGTTCCACAAATGAAGCACTAAAGATTTATTTCTGCAAAGGGACAGTAAATGACTCCTCATTCTCCTGAATCCTTAACTGTAGTATTAAGATTGTATACAAGTGACTGTCTTAATCTGTATTTGCTAAAGGATTCAATAAAGTTAAAAGTTGTTTCATAGAATCCTGGTCTCTGAAGTCTAATTCCTGGGCTTTGTGTGTGGGAATAGCTTAATTTAAAAAGCTGTATGTGACACAAAGAGACAATAGGTAGATAAAATATGTGACATATACTCTAGAGGGTCTACTACCCTCATTATTACCCACATCATTGTCCCAGGGGCTAGCCTCAGAATCGCTGAGCAAGGACCCCTCTACGTACACTAATATCTTCAGTGACTTAGTTGGAGCTACTGTTGTATGGCTCAGCATATCACAGAAGGGCATCCTGTGTCCAAGTACCTGCATCACATATACTAAGCCAATCTGTGTAGGACCATTATAGTAGAGAGCACTAACTGGACGGTTCCTGTATCCTGTCTGTAACTGGATTTTCACTAGCATCACCACTTACCAAGTGCAAACAGCACAATGGAGACTTTCTAGTCAGTATATTTGCTAATAAAGGATCTCTTATAGGGACAATGACCAACTCTTCATCAACTGCTTTCAACCTGTAACCTACAACTCTTTGCTAATGAGATTGTAATTCATTTAGATCTGTACGAAACAGTAAGTATACTTTTCCATTGGTTGCAAATTATACAAGTGCCCCATATATACTGTAAAACTAAACCCTTCAAACAGTCTTGCCCGCGAGCAAACAGACCCAAACAGGCTGGTGCCACAGTTAAATAGCCTTGGGTTCATTGTAATAATTTACATACAGCAAAAAGATCCACTTGCAGCATGCAGTGTATCAGAAACTGAAATGCCCTTCACATAAGGTTCTTTACATAAACTCCTAAGCTTCTCACCCAAAACCTTGCAAGTTCAGTCCCAAAGTCAGTCTATTTGGTGCAGTGTATCAGTATCCCACATACCACAGAGAGCAACGCCTCTCTGCTGCTTTCTGGCAGTGCTCACACTCCTGTGAGATTAGATTCAGGACTGCAATACCCCCCAAACTGGAGTATGGGAGTGACTTTATGTCCAGAACCTTCAGTCAGTCCCAAAACCCAGACGCAAACTCCAGTCTTATGTCACTAAGAGAAGAAGCCTCAGTGATACACATACCTCCCATCCACAGTGTAACTGTTTCTTGCTTACAATGCCATCAGTGCTGTGTCCATATTTTCACAGCCTACACTGGTAAGAATATATCTCACCCAGTGATTTATCCTATCTTTTTTTTTATCATCAGGGCTACATGTGGCACTGTCTGTTCTGTTACCCCAGCTGTAAAGCAAAATGGGTTAAGTGATGACATGGAAACACTGCAACTTTGTTAGGTTTGTTTAAATAATGTAATGCATCATGTGGTAGCCCTTTGGGGGATATAATACAGTGGGGGTGTTGCTTCGGTATATGAGGGGTTAATTTAACCCCTGTCACTCGTGACGCCAGGGTGAGGGTTAATACGCTGAGGTAAATCTTCGGCCTATCGCCACCCTTCCCAGAAACGATAGGTGCATGCTTAAATGAATGAAGGTCCACAATAGGGATGAACTTGAACTTGCATAAACTTTACTGAAGTACTTGCGGTACATCCAATTAACAGCAACAGTCTTAGCAATACAGTCTCTATACAGCTCGGCAATGATTGACAGATGCTGCGGACCATTGACTTATCCAAGACTTAGTAGAATTAGGCTTTGTGCAGTGATCCGTCTGGATTTAGGGGTCTGTTTAGGTCCGGTGATCTTGCGAAGTTAACAGGGATTGAGATAACTCACAGTTTTGTATGAATGGCCGTTGCCGCAAGGCTTGGGCCTAATCAATGCGGAAGATAGCTGCGCAGATCCGTCCTCATCAGCAGCCCACGAGGAAAGAGCAAGATTAATGGCCGCCACTCCCTTATATGGGCAGGGGAAGGGCCGTTTTGGATTGGTCCGAGTCAGCTGTCACTCACCGTTACAAGGCATGGTGGATGAACACGTCACTGGGTCCTAAAGCAAAACTATAGAGTTTTCCACCTGATCACATGACCTGCAGGTCCTGTTACGCTACAAACAGGTAGACAATTCAATATATACACTTGTAATACTTATAACTGTATACATATCAGATAGAACTACTATACATTTAGTGGCTAAGTGAGAGGTGACAAGGGGAAGACTAGAAAAGAGGGACCCCGACGTCCTAGGGACTCTGACTATGGGGACCTCTACATAGGTAACGTATAAAATACGGTACCAGGACACCACAATCAGATGTTGGGGTGTCCCTTAAATATTTTCCCATGTGTTATTGTCTTGCCTTTATCTTGGCGTTTTGCTTGTCCTCATGACTCCAAGGTTAGCCACCTTCAAATATCTCTATCATTGTATTAAAAGGGTTGTGTGCTATGGACAATTCTTTTTTTGTTAGAATGGTACTTCAAAAGCTAAGCTGATCAGAAGATGTTCTACTAATTTATGATCCTGCTGGGGCCTTCAGAACAGGAGAAACCATTTGTCGTCACTCTCCACTCTAACCAAAAAAGAGGGTCCTGAAAGGGAAATCCCCTCTTTTAACTCTTTGACAATGCATTTTCAAGACAACCACTGATAAACAATGCTATTAAAATCTAGATATATTCAGAAATATATGATGCACTGGAGTATTGTCATACAAAACGTGTTACAACAGGTTTATTATTCACATAGAATTATAAATTTCCTGGTATTATTAACTACTTCTTGGTGTTACCCTTTAGTACAACTGCCAATGATACCTTTACTTCTGAAAAGTTTGGTGAAGTAGCTCTTAGCAGTTACTGTATCACGTGTCGGTACAATATTTACTTGATGGTATTTTTCCTCCCAGATCTTTCCCTTGGCTTGATGATTTTGGATGACTTACCAACATTTTGGAATAAGGCACAAGCTATGACAAGCAAGAACACTGCAGGAGGCATTGTACAAATGAAAAACGATTGTTTCTTCCCCACCAGGTAACTAAATCTGCAGTAAGAAGAATAAAAACTGGTTAGTGACAACTGAGGTATAGCAGTAGTGAACACAAGGTGAATACACATGTAAACCAGAAGAACAGGGAACTTGTGTTCCCCATTACTGCTCACTACAAAATCTCAGCGAGGATAAACTTTGAATGGAGCAGTGGTAGAGTGCGCTGCATTACCACTCTATTCAAAGTCTATGGGACTGACAGAAACAGCGATCAGTATAGCGATCAGCAAATCTCCTTCAGTACCATAGATTTTAAAGCCACTTTTATCCGGGTAAATGAAGCCTGGACTATTGGTTCTGTAAGTTACACAAATCTTTATGTTAATTTCACAACATTTTTACATGCAATTGCACAGTGATATAGAAATGCATCATGAAAGGCTGTCACAGAAGGCTATAAGATAATATACATTAGCCTGTTCTCTTCAGGTATTACAATGCAGTTCAATAACTAGCAAGATTACAGTCAGTTACTACTATCTGTAAACAAAGCACTGATATAAAGTGATACCAGAAAATGAATTCTCTCTTAAATGTTCTTTCAATACATCTGTTAAGCACAACCCAGAGGGCTCTGTAGTAGGGATAACCCAATTCCCCTAGGACTCGTGGTACACCGAGAAAATATATGCTTAAGCCCATAAGGCGCTCCTGGGTACACTGGAAGAGATTTATCAAAACCTGGGTAGAGGAAGAGTGTTGCAGTTGCCCATAGCAACCAATCAGATCGCTTCTTTCATTTTTAAAGAGGCCTGTAAAAAATGAAAGAAGCGATCTAATTGGTTGTTATGGGCAACTTCCCCACTCATCTTCCACACAGGCTTTGATAAATCTCCCCTATAGAGTCCTGGAGGCTCAGTATTGCACTATATTACAGAGGTATCCTCTTCTAGATGCAATGCCCAAGAATACTCTTTTTTTGGAGTAGTGTTTGATGGAGCATGTCAGGATTTTTTTCAGTTAGATCTGTGTAGAATCTATAAATAAAAAATAAAAAAAGGAGCATTGCATGCTTCTGGAGTAACCTCTTAAGGACCCAGGGCATACCTGTACGTCCTGAGTCCGCTCTTGTTCTATAACACGGGGCCACGGCCTCTAACAACAGCCAGGACCAGTGGCTAATAGCGCGCGGCACTGATCGCGGTGCAGCGCGCTATTAACCCTTTAGATGCGGCGTTCAAAGTTAATCACTGCGTCTAAAGTGAAAGTAAACTAATGCCAGTTAGATCAGGGGGCTGTCCTGGTGTCCGATCACCGAATGACTGCTCAGTGCCTGAGATCCAGGCATGAGCATTAAAGCAGCAGAATCATCAATCAATGGTTTCCTATGAGAAACCATTGAGCAATGTAAAATATCAGTGTTTGCAGTGTTATAGCCCCTATGGAAGCTATTACACTGCAAAAAAAATCGAAAAAAGTGAATAAAGATCATTTAACCCCTTCCCTAATAAAAGTTTGAATCACCCCCCTTTTCCCATAAAAAAAAAAGGTGTAAATAAAAATTTAAATAAACGTATGTGGTATCGCCGCATGTGGAAATGTCTGAATTACAAAAATATGTAGTTAATTAAACTGCACGGTCAATGGCATATACGCAAAAAAATTCCAAAGTCCAAAATAGCGTCTGATCAATACAAAAATGATACCGCTAAAAATGTCAGATCCCGTTGCAAAAAATTAGCCCTCATACTGCCCCATATGCGGAAAAGTAAAAAAGTTATAGGTGTCAGAAAATGACAATTTGAAACTTATACATTTTCCTGCATGTAGTTATGATTTTTTTTTAGAAGTACTGCAAAATTAAACCTACATAAGTAGGGTATCATTTTAATCGTATGGACCTACAGAATAAAGGTGTCACCAAAGTTTGTTACCAAAAAATGTACTGTGTAGAAACGGAAGCCCCCAAAAGTTACATAAGGGCGTTTTTTCTTCAATTTTGTCACACAATTATTTTTTTTTCCGTTTCACTGTAGATTGTTGGGTAAAATGACTGATGTCATCACAAAGTAGAATTGGTGGCGCAAAAAATAAGCCATCATAGGGATTTTTAGGTGCAAAATTGAAAGAACTATGATTTTTAAAATGTGCAAACACTGTAACGCTCTGTCCCACCCGGGGACTCAAAACAACGGTGGTCTCCCATCCACTGTGATGCTGAGACGGTCCTGCTTATCTTACTGTTTTACATGCCGTGAGATCCCCATGGACCACAATGGGCCTATTGGTTTTAATGGGCAAAAGATGACAGAGTTAATGCACCAGTCATAGTTCCCTATACCATTACTTTCGTTGAGGGGGTGGGCATGACGTCACGAGGGGGCGGGCGTGACGTCACGAGGGGGCAGCCGCAAACACAGAAGCCCGCACACAGCGTTCAGAGTAATGAACTTCCCAACGCTGCGAGCAGTGCTCCGAAAGGCAGGGCAGCGCACAACCCCTTTAAAGAAGGGAGGACTCAATATTCGCGCATATGCGAATATATTTTCGCATATGCACATAAATTTTCGCATATGCGGAAAAAAAATGAATATTCGTAATTACGAATATATAGTGCTATATTCACAATATTCGCGAATATGCAATATTCACGATTTAAATTCGAATTGCGAATATTCGCGAGCAACACTAATGATGATTCATGTTATTCTGGCCACATACAGCCTCCAGGGGGGAATATAAGAACTGTCAGACTGTCAGAGACAGTGGCTCCTCGCTGATTTACTTAGGCTCACAGTCGACACGCTCACACCTTCGCAACTCACCTCTCCCAATGTGGACCCTGCAATCTACCACTTGCAGCAAGATACTCAACTTACCTCATGATAGATGTGGCGCTGTTCCTGATCTGATATACGCAAGTATGAGAAAGTGTTCAATGAGAGTTTATTTTTGGGAAATGTGTTTTACTTTTCATACAAATACTGATATTTTTAAACTAGAGGGGTTTTAGTCAGTGGTTATTAACTAAACAATGCAATGAATTAACAAAGTCAATGACCCAAATATGTACATCCGGAAACATTAACAGGATTAATGAAGACTTCAATGAACAGAAGAAGGTTGTGAAATTGAAGCCAAGAGAACAATGCAAACAACGTGTTTAGCAATAATTTCTTTGCAGAGAAATTCCCTGGAACATTTTTATTTCCTTGTACCATGTCCAAGTATTAACACTTCATTCTTTTTTTCATACTAGGGTCAGATATGGGTAATAGATTAAATAAGCATTTATTTAGCCAGTCATTAACTTGTTTTTTTTTCTGATTATGACCAATGTATAAATCCTGATTCTGTCCAAATTGCCAAATGCCAGTTCAGTAACACATTTACACATCTACAGTCATGGCCGTAAATGTTGGCACCCCTGAAATATTTTAAAGAAAATGAAGTATTTCTCACAGAAAAGGATTGCAGTAACACATGTTTTTCTATACACGTGTTTATTCCCTTTGTGTGTATTGGAACTAAACCAAAAGAGGGAGAAAAAAAAAGCTAATTGGACATAATGTCACACCAAACTCCAAAAATGGGCTGGATAAAACTATTGTCACCCTTTCAAAATTGTTGAGAAATAAGATTGTTTCAAGCATGTGACGCTCCTTTAACCCCTTAAGGACAAGGACAATTTTCACTGCAGGACCAGAGCGTTTTTTGCACATCTGACCACTTTCACTTTAAGCATTAATAACTCTGGGATTCTTTTATCTATCATTCTGATTCCGAGATAGTTTTTTCGTGACATATTCTACTTTATGTTATTGGTAAAATTTTGTCGATACTTGCATCATTTCTTAGTGAAAAATCCCAAAATTTGATGAAAAAATTGAAAATTTAGCTTTTTTCTAACTTTGAAGCTCTCTGCTTATAAGGAAAATAGACATTCAAAATAAATTATGTTTTGATTCACAAATACAATATGTCTACTTTATGTTTGCATCATAAAGTTGACATGTTTTTACTTTTGGACAACATCAGAGGGCTTCAAAGTTCAGCAGCAATTTTCCACCAAATTTTCAAAATCGGAATTTTTCATGGACCAGTTCAGGTTTGAAGTGGATTTGAAGGGCCTTCTTATTAGAAATACCCCACAAATTACCCCATTATAAAAACTGCACCCCTTGAAGTATTCAAAATGACATTCAGTAAGTGTGTTAACTTTTTAGGTGTTTCACAGGAATAGCAGCAAAGTGAAGGAGAAAATTCTAAATCTTCATTTTTTACACTGGAATGTTCTTGTAGACCCAGTTTTTGAATTTTTACAAGAGGTAAAAGGAAAAAATTCTCTTAAAATTTGTAACCCAATTTATCTCGAGTAAGGAAATATCTCATATGTGTATGTCAAGTGTTCGGCAGGCGCAGTAGAGGGCTCAGAAGGGAAGGATCGACAATGGGATTTTGGAGAGTGAGTTTTTCTGAAATGGTTTTTGGGGGGCATGTCACATTTAGGAAGCCCCTATGGTGCCAGAACAGCAGAAAACCCCACACATGGAATACTAATTTGGAAACTACACCCCTCAAGGTACGTAACAAGGGGTCCAGTGAGCCTGAACACCCCACATGTTTTTGATGACTTTTCATTAAAGTCGGATGTGTAAATGAAAGAAATATTTTTTTTCACTAAAGTGCAGTTTTTCCCAAATTTACCATTTTTATGAAGGGTAATGGGAGAAAATGCCCCCCAAAATGTAAAACCCATCTCTTCTGAGTATGGAAATACCATATGTTAGGGCATAAAATGCTCTGCCGTCAAACTACAATGCTCAGAAGAGAAGGAGTCACATTTGGCTTTTGGAAAGCAAATTTTGATGAAATGGTTTTTCTGGGGGCATGTCGCATTTACGAAGCCCCTATGGTGCCAGAACCGCAAAAAAAAAAAAACACATGGCATACTATTTTGGAAACTACACCCCTCAAGGAATGTAACAAGGGGCACAGGGAGCCTTAACACCTCACAGGTATTTCACAACTTTTTGTTAAAGTTGGATGTGTAAATGAAAAAAAAATTTTTCACTAAAATGCATTTTTTCCCCAAATTTTACATTTTTACAAGGAGTAATAGGAGAAAATTACCCCCAAAATTTGTAACCCCATTTCTTCTGAGTATGGAAATACCCCATGTGTGGACGTCAAGTGCTCAGCTGGCGAAATACAATGCTCAGAAGAGGAGGAGCGCCATTAAGCTTTTGAAAAGGGAATTTGTTTGGAATGGTAGTCAGGGGCCATGTGTGTTTACAAAGCACCCCGTGGTGCCAAAACAGTGGACCCCCCCACATGTGACCCCAATTCGGAAACTACACCCCTCACAGAATTTAATAAGGGGGGCAGTGAGTATTTACACTCCACTGGCGTTTGACAGATCTTTGGAACACTGGGCTGAGCAAATGAAAAATTAAAATTTTCATTTTCACGGAACACTGTTCCAAAAATCTGTCAGACACCTGTGGGGTGTAAATGCTCACTGCTCCCCTTATTACATTACATGAGGGGTGCAGTTTCCAAAATGGGGTCACATGTGGGGGGGTCCACTGTTTTTTACCATGGGGGCTTTGTAAACACATGTGGCCTTCAATTCCAGACAAATTTTCTCTTCAAAATCCCAATGGCGCTCCTTCTCTTCTGAGCATTGTAGTTCGCTCGCAGAGCACTTTACATCCACATATGGGGTATGTTCTTACTCGGAAGAAATGGGGCTACAAATTTTGGGGGGATTTTTTCCTATTTTCCCTTGTGAAAATGAAAAATGTAGGGTAACACCAATATTTTTTTTTTCATTTTCCCATCCAACTTTAATGAAAATTCTTCAAACACCTGTGGGGTGTTAAGGCTCACTATACCTCTTGTTACATTCTGTGAGGGGTTTAGTTTCCAAAATGGGGTCACATGTGGGAATTTATTTTTTTGCGCTTATGTCAGAACCGCTGTAAAATCAGCCACCCCTGTGCAAATCACCAATTTAGGCCTCAAATGTACATAGTGCGCTCTCACTCCTGAGCCTTGTTGTGCGCCCGCCGAGCATTTTAAGCCCCACATATGGGATATTTCTGTACTCAGGAGAAATTGCGTTACAAATTTTGGGGTCTTTTTTTCCTTTTACCTCTTGTGAAAATAAAAAGTAAAGGACAACACCAGCATGTTAGTGTAAACATTTTTTTTTTTTTTACACTGACAGGCTGGTGTAGACCCCAACTTTTCTTTTTCACAAGGGGTAAAAGGAGGAAAAGCCCCCAAAATTTGTATTGCAATTTCTCTCGAGTACGGAGATACCCCATATGTGGCACTTAACTGTTTCCTTGAAATACCACAGCGCTCCGAAGTGAGAGAGCGCCATGCGCATTTGAGGGCTAAATTTGGGATTGCATAGGGGTGGACATAGGGGTATTCTACACCAATGATTCCCAAACAGGGTGCATCCAGCTGTTGCTAAACTCCTAGCATGCCTGGACAGTCAGTGGCTGTCTGTAAATGCTGTGAGTTGTGGTTTTGCAACAGCTGGAGGCTCCGTTTTGGAAGCACTGCCGTACGATACGTTTTTCATTTTTATTGGGGGTACAGTGTAAGGGGGTGTATATGTTGTGTTTTACCCTTTATTATGTGTTAGTGTAGTATAGTGTAGTGTTTTCAGGGTACATTCGCACTGGCGGCAGTTTACAGTGAGCTTAGCGCTAGGAGTATGCGCTGCGGCGAAAAATTTGCCGCAGCTCATACTTGAAGCTGAAAACTTAATGTAAATCCTCCAGTGTGAATGTACCCTGTACATTCACATGGGGGGGGGGGGGCAAATCTCCAGTTGTTTCAAAACTACAACTCCCAGCATGCACTGACAGACCGTGCATGCTGGGAGTTGTACTTTTACAACAGCTGGAGGCACACTCGTTGGAAAACCTTCAGTTGGGTTATGTTACCTAACTCAGTATTTACCAACCAGTGTGCCTCCAGCTGTGGCAAAACTACAACTCCCAGCATGTACTGATCGCCGAAGGGCATGCTGGGAGATGTAGTTATGCAACAGCTGGAGGTACACAACTACAACTCCCAGCATGCCGAGACAGCTGTTTGCTGTTTGGGCATGCTGGGATTTGTAGTTTTGCAACATCTGTAGGGATACAATTTAGAGATCTCTAAACTGTGGAACTCCAGCTGTTGCAAAACTACAAATCCCAGCATGCCCAGACAGCAAACTGCTGTTTGGGCATGCTAGGAGATGCAGTTTTGCAACATCTGGAGGGCCACAGTTAGAGATCACTGCCAGTGATCTCCAAACTGTGGCCCTCCAGCTGTTGCAAAACTACAAAACCCGGCATGCCCAAACAGCTGTCTGGGCATGCTGGGAGTTGTAGTTTTGAAACATCTGGAGGGTTACAGTTTAGAGACCACTGTATAGTGGTCTCAAACTGTACCCTCCGGATGTTGCTAGGCAACTTACCAGCTTCCGTCGGATCCAGGGAGCCAGCCGCACGACATCACCGGACTCCGATCTCCTCCACCGATCGTCGCCCGCAGCCTCGCCCGCGGGGTAAGTGGACTCCGGCGCCGATACCTGTCGGTTTCCCTGTCCAGCCCCGCCTATTGTGGGTGGGCAGGACGGCGAAACCAAAAGTAAAGCCCAATCTGCTATTGGTGGTCGCGTCTAGACCACCAATAGCAGGAATAGGAGGGGTGGCACCATAGACCCGTATGACACGGAATAGGCGCAAATCGCAAGTGTGAATACACACACTGATGACCCCCCTGGGCATTTGCGCGGGGTGCCAACTGAAAGATATCAGCAGTCACCCCGTCCGGTCCCTGCCCGGCACGCGGCAGGGACCGAAATTCCCACGGGCGCACACGTACGCCCTTGGTCCTTAAGTACCAGGGAGCAAAGGCGTACCTGTACGCCCTTGGTCCTTAACAGGTTAAACTCACCGGGGGCAAGTAACAGGTGTGGGCAATATAAAATTCACACCTGAAAGCAGATAAAAAGGAGAAAAGTTCACTTAGTCTTTGCATTGTGTGTCTGTGTGGGCCACACTAAGCATGGACAACAGAAAGAGGAGAAGAGAACTGTTTGAGGACTTGAGAACCAAAATTGTGGAAAAATATCAACAATCTCAAGGTTACAAGTCCATCTCCAGACATCTAGATTTGCCTTTGTCCACAGTATGCAACATTATTGTTACGCCAAGCGCTCCGGGTCCCCGCTCCGGTCAGATCCACTGACCCGGGGCGCTGCGATACCGCCTCCAGCCGGGATGCGATTCGCGATGCGGGTAGCGCCCGCTCGCGATGCGCACCCCGGCTCCCGTACCTGACTCGCTCTCCGTCAGTCCTGTCCCGGCGCGCGCGGCCCCGCTCCCTAGGGCGCTCGCGCGCCGGGTCTTTGCGATTTAAAGGGCCACTGCGCCGCTGATTGGCGCAGTGGTTCCAATTAGTGTTATCACCTGTGCACTTCCCTATATCACCTCACTTCCCCTGCACTTCCTTGCCGGATCTTGTTGCCATCGTGCCAGTGAAAGCGTTTCCTTGTATGTTCCTAGCCTGTGTTCCAGACCTCCTGCCGTTGCCCCTGACTACGATCCTTGCTGCCTGCCCCGACCTTCTGCTACGTCCGACCTTGCTTCTGTCTACTCCCTTGTACTGCGCCTATCTTCAGCAGCCAGAGAGGTTGAGCCGTTGCTAGTGGATACGACCTGGTCACTACCGCCGCAGCAAGACCATCCCGCTTTGCGGCGGGCTCTGGTGAAAACCAGTAGTGACTTAGAACCGATCCACTAGCACGGTCCACGCCAATCCCTCTCTGGCACAGAGGATCCACTACCTGCCAGCCGGCATCGTGACAGTAGATCCGGCCATGGCTCCCGCTGAAGTTCCTCTGCCAGTTGTCGCTGACCTCACCACGGTGGTCGCCCAGCAGTCGCAACAGATAGCGCAACAAGGCCAACAGCTGTCTCAACTGACCGTTATGCTTCAGCAGTTACTACCACAGCTTCAGCAATCATCTCCTCCGCCAGCTCCTGCATCTCCTCCGCAGCGAGTGGCCGCTTCTGGTCTACGACTATCCTTGCCGGATAAATTTGATGGGGACTCTAAGTTTTGCCGTGGCTTTCTTTCCCAATGTTCCCTGCACCTGGAGATGATGTCGGACCAGTTTCCCACTGAAAGGTCTAAGGTGGCTTTCGTAGTCAGCCTTCTGTCTGGAAAAGCCCTGTCTTGGGCCACACCGCTCTGGGACCGCAATGACCCCGTCACTGCCTCTGTACACTCCTTCTTCTCGGAAATTCAAAGTGTCTTTGAGGAACCTGCCCGAGCCTCTTCTGCTGAGACTGCCCTGTTGAACCTGGTCCAGGGTAATTCTTCCGTTGGCGAGTATGCCGTACAATTCCGTACTCTTGCTTCAGAATTATCCTGGAATAATGAGGCCCTCTGCGCGACCTTTAAAAAAGGCCTATCCAGCAACATTAAAGATGTTCTGGCCGCACGAGAAATCCCTGCTAATCTACATGAACTCATTCACCTAGCCACTCGCATTGACATGCGTTTTTCCGAAAGGCGTCAGGAGCTCCGCCAGGATATGGACTCTGTTCGCACGAGGCGTTTCTTCTCCCCGGCTCCTCTCTCCTCTGGTCCCCTGCAATCTGTTCCTGTGCCTCCCGCCGTGGAGGCTATGCAGGTCGACCGGTCTCGCCTGACACCTCAAGAGAGGACACGACGCCGCATGGAGAATCTCTGCCTGTACTGTGCTAGTACCGAACACTTCCTGAAGGATTGTCCTATCCGTCCTCCCCGCCTGGAAAGACGTACGCTGACTCCGCACAAAGGTGAGACAGTCCTTGATGTCTACTCTGCTTCTCCACGTCTTACTGTGCCTGTGCGGATGTCTGCATCTGCCTTCTCCTTCTCTGCTGTGGCCTTCTTGGACTCCGGATCTGCAGGAAATTTTATTTTGGCCTCTCTCGTCAACAGGTTCAACATCCCGGTGACCAGTCTCGCCAGACCCCTCTACATCAATTGTGTAAACAATGAAAGATTGGACTGTACCATACGTTTCCGCACGGAGCCCCTTCTAATGCACATCGGACCTCATCACGAGAGGATTGAACTTTTGGTCCTTCCCAATTGCACTTCTGAAATTCTCCTTGGACTTCCCTGGCTTCAACTTCACTCCCCAACCCTGGATTGGTCCACTGGGGAGATCAAGAGTTGGGGGCCCTCTTGTTCCAAGGACTGCCTAAAACCGGTTCCCAGTAACCCTTGCCGTGACTCTGTGGTTCCTCCCGTAACCGGTCTCCCTAAGGCCTATATGGACTTTGCGGATGTTTTTTGCAAAAAACAAGCTGAGACTCTACCTCCTCACAGGCCTTATGATTGTCCTATCGACCTCCTCCCGGGCACTACTCCACCCCGGGGCAGAATTTATCCTCTGTCCGCCCCAGAGACTCTTGCCATGTCTGAATACGTCCAGGAAAATTTAAAAAAGGGCTTTATCCGTAAATCCTCCTCTCCTGCCGGAGCCGGATTTTTCTTTGTGTCCAAAAAAGATGGCTCTCTACGCCCTTGCATTGACTACCGCGGTCTTAATAAAATCACGGTTAAGAACCGCTACCCCCTACCTCTCATCTCTGAACTCTTTGATCGCCTCCAAGGTGCCCACATCTTTACCAAACTGGACTTAAGAGGTGCTTATAATCTCATCCGCATCAGAGAGGGGGATGAATGGAAAACGGCATTTAACACCAGAGATGAACACTTTGAGTATCTGGTCATGCCCTTTGGCCTGTGCAACGCCCCTGCCGTCTTCCAAGACTTTGTTAATGAAATTTTTCGTGATCTTTTATACTCCTGTGTTGTTGTATATCTGGACGATATCCTGATTTTTTCTGCCAATCTAGAAGAACACCGCCAGCATGTCCGTATGGTTCTTCAGAGACTTCGTGACAATCAACTCTATGCCAAAATAGAGAAATGTCTGTTTGAATGCCAATCTCTTCCTTTCCTAGGATACTTGGTCTCTGGCCAGGGACTACAAATGGATCCAGACAAACTCTCTGCCGTCTTAGATTGGCCACGCCCCTCCGGACTCCGTGCTATCCAACGTTTTTTGGGGTTCGCCAATTATTACAGGCAATTTATTCCACATTTTTCTACCGTTGTGGCTCCTATCGTGGCTTTAACCAAAAAAAATGCCGATCCCAAGTCTTGGCCTCCTCAAGCGGAAGACGCCTTTAAACGGCTCAAGTCTGCCTTTTCTTCGGCTCCCGTGCTCTCCAGACCTGACCCATCTAAACCCTTCCTATTGGAGGTTGATGCCTCCTCTGTGGGAGCTGGAGCTGTCCTTCTACAAAAAAATTCTTCCGGGCATGCTGTTACTTGTGGTTTTTTTTCTAGGACCTTCTCTCCGGCGGAGAGAAACTACTCCATCGGGGATCGAGAGCTTCTAGCCATTAAATTAGCACTTGAGGAATGGAGGCATCTGCTGGAGGGATCAAGATTTCCAGTTATTATTTACACCGATCACAAGAACCTCTCCTACCTCCAATCTGCCCAACGGCTGAATCCTCGCCAGGCCAGGTGGTCTCTGTTCTTTGCCCGATTTAATTTTGAAATTCACTTTCGGCCTGCCGATAAGAACATTAGGGCCGATGCTCTCTCTCGTTCCTCGGATGCTTCTGAAGTTGAACTCTCTCCGCAACACATCATTCCTCCTGACTGCCTGATTTCCACTTCTCCAGCCTCCATCAGGCAAACTCCTCCAGGAAAGACCTTTGTTTCTCCACGCCAACGCCTCGGAATCCTCAAATGGGGCCACTCTTCCCATCTCGCAGGTCATGCGGGCATCAAGAAATCTGTGCAACTCATCTCTCGCTACTATTGGTGGCCGACTCTGGAGACGGATGTTGTGGACTTTGTGCGAGCCTGCACTATCTGTGCCCGGGATAAGACTCCTCGCCAGAAGCCCGCTGGTTTTCTTCATCCTCTGCCTGTCCCCGAACAGCCTTGGTCTCTGATTGGTATGGATTTTATTACTGACTTACCCCCATCCCATGGCAACACTGTTATTTGGGTGGTCGTTGATCGATTCTCCAAAATGGCACATTTCATCCCTCTTCCTGGTCTTCCTTCAGCGCCTCAGTTGGCTAAACAATTTTTTGTACACATTTTTCGTCTTCACGGGTTGCCCACGCAGATCGTCTCGGATAGAGGCGTCCAATTCGTGTCTAAATTCTGGAGGGCTCTCTGTAAACAACTCAAGATTAAATTAAATTTTTCTTCTGCATATCATCCTCAATCCAATGGACAAGTAGAAAGAATTAACCAGGTCTTGGGTGATTATTTACGACATTTTGTTTCCTCCCGCCAGGATGACTGGGCAGATCTTCTACCATGGGCCGAATTCTCGTATAACTTCAGAGTCTCTGAATCTTCCTCCAAATCCCCATTTTTCGTGGTGTACGGCCGTCACCCTCTTCCCCCCCTCCCTACCCCCTTGCCCTCTGGTCTGCCCGCTGTGGATGAAATTTCTCGTGATCTTTCCATCATATGGAGAGAGACCCAAAATTCTCTCTTACAGGCTTCATCACGCATGAAGAAGTTCGCGGATAAGAAAAGAAGAGCTCCTCCCATTTTTTCCCCTGGAGACAAGGTATGGCTCTCCGCTAAATATGTCCGCTTCCATGTCCCTAGCTATAAGTTGGGACCACGCTATCTTGGTCCTTTCAAAATTTTGTGCCAGATTAATCCTGTCTCTTACAAACTTCTTCTTCCTCCTTCTCTTCGTATTCCTAATGCCTTTCACGTTTCTCTTCTTAAACCACTTATCATTAACCGTTTCTCTCCCAAATCTGTTCCTCCCACTCCTGTTTCCGGCTCCTCGGACATCTTCTCCGTCAAAGAGATTCTGGCATCTAAAAAGGTCAGAGGGAAAACCTTTTTTTTAGTGGATTGGGAGGGTTGTGGTCCAGAAGAGAGATCCTGGGAACCTGAGGACAACATCCTAGACAAAAGTCTGCTCCTCAGGTTCTCAGGCTCTAAGAAGAGGGGGAGACCCAAGGGGGGGGGGTACTGTTACGCCAAGCGCTCCGGGTCCCCGCTCCGGTCAGATCCACTGACCCGGGGCGCTGCGATACCGCCTCCAGCCGGGATGCGATTCGCGATGCGGGTAGCGCCCGCTCGCGATGCGCACCCCGGCTCCCGTACCTGACTCGCTCTCCGTCAGTCCTGTCCCGGCGCGCGCGGCCCCGCTCCCTAGGGCGCGCGCGCGCCGGGTCTTTGCGATTTAAAGGGCCACTGCGCCGCTGATTGGCGCAGTGGTTCCAATTAGTGTTATCACCTGTGCACTTCCCTATATCACCTCACTTCCCCTGCACTTCCTTGCCGGATCTTGTTGCCATCGTGCCAGTGAAAGCGTTTCCTTGTATGTTCCTAGCCTGTGTTCCAGACCTCCTGCCGTTGCCCCTGACTACGATCCTTGCTGCCTGCCCCGACCTTCTGCTACGTCCGACCTTGCTTCTGTCTACTCCCTTGTACTGCGCCTATCTTCAGCAGCCAGAGAGGTTGAGCCGTTGCTAGTGGATACGACCTGGTCACTACCGCCGCAGCAAGACCATCCCGCTTTGCGGCGGGCTCTGGTGAAAACCAGTAGTGACTTAGAACCGATCCACTAGCACGGTCCACGCCAATCCCTCTCTGGCACAGAGGATCCACTACCTGCCAGCCGGCATCGTGACAATTATCAAGAAGTTTGCAACCCATGGCACTGTAGCTAATCTCCCTGAGCGTGGACGGAAGAGAAAAATTAAAGGGGTACTCCGGCGCTAAGACATGTTATCCCCTATCCAAAGCATAGGGGATAAGATGCCTGATCGCGGGAGTCCCACCGCTGGGCTGTCACGCCCCCTCCCATAGGCTTGCACGGGGGCAGGGCCGTGACATCACAATACACCAGCCCCCGTGTTTGCCAGTAGTCAGACCCGGAGCGAACGTGCTCCGGGGATTGATTGTAATGGGGAGCTGCGTGCAAGATCATGGGGGTCCCCAGCGGCGGAACCCCCGCGATCAGGCATCTTATCCCCTATCCTTTGGATAGGGGATAAGATGTCTTAGCGCCGGAGTACCCCTTTAATGAAAGGTGTCAACGCAGGATAGTCTGGATGGTTTAAAAGCAGCCCCAAACAAGTTCCAAATATACTGCTGTCCTGCAGGCTCAGGGAGCATCAGTGTCAGCGCAAGCTATCCGTCGACATTAAAATTAAATGAATCGCTCATCCTCCCACTTTTTCTACACCATCTAGTGCTAATTTCAATCAAATATGAGACATTATTAAAAATAAAAAACACATATCAGTCATGTACCAGGATACCATTTTGGCTCAGATTCTTCAAACGGGTTTAAGATGTGTGGCAAAAAAGGCAAGGTCACTGGGGAACATGCTCTCACCAAGTCCCATCCCAATACTTGGATGAGCACCAAGGGTTGTTTTCACTGTGGCAGAACACGATGCAAGAAAGTTAAACAGATTTATAAATTACTTCTATTAAAAAATCTTAATCCTTCCAGTACTTTTTAGTGGCTATATACTACAGAAGAAATGCTTTTATTTTTGGATTTCTCTGATGTCACGACCACAGTGCTCTCATCTGACCTCTGCTGTCAATTTTTGGAACTGTCCAGGGCAGGAGAAAATTCCCATAGCAAACATATCCTAAACACATCCTAAAGTGGACAACAGAGGTCAGCAGAGAGCACTGTGGTCGTGACTAGTGTTGCTCGCGAATATTCGCGAATATAGCACTGTATATTCGTAATTACGAATATTCGTTTTTTGTTTTTTTTTTCTTTTTTTTCACAGTACACATCACAGTGATCATCCCTCTCTGCTTCCAGCTTGTGTGGTGTAAAGAAGGCTCTAATACTACTGTGTGAGACTGGGGCGCAAAGTTTCGCATATGCGAAAATTTGCATATGCTAATGTTCGCATATGCAAATTTTCTCTTATGCTAATTTTTGTATATGCTAATTTTCGCATTTGTTAATTTTCGCATGCGCGAATTTTCGCATATGCGAAAATAAAACGAGATTATTACGATTTTGCGAATATTCGCGAATATATGACGAATATTCGTCCATATATTCGCGAATATTCGCGAATTCGAATATGGCCTATGCCGATCAACACTAGTCGTGACATCAGAGAAATCCAAAATGAAAAGCATTTCCTCTATAGTATACAGCCCATAAAATGTGTTGGAAGGATTACGATTTTTTTTAATAGAAGTAAATTACAAATCTGTTTAACTTTCTGGCACTAGTTGCTTTTAAAAAAAAAAAAGTTTTCCACGGGAGTACGCCTTTAAACCTCACTTTATAAATCTAATTTAACAATATCTTTAGGAGGTGAGGTGTTCCATTTGAGTCCCCCCCTCCCACTCCTCCCTGGGGTCCCATTTCCGGCCAGGATGTTGCTTTTAGTACATAGAGAGAGAGGACATTTAAGACATGTACAGGAACTAGTTTACATGGTGTTGAGTTAAAAAAATCATATCATGAAAGCAAACTGATCATTTAAAAACATTACAGCATAACATAATAGTTACATATCGCTTATAAATATAGTGAAAAATACCATAGTATTCCTTTGAGTTAATGAATGCAAAAAAAAGAAGTCCATTTACTAAAGAGAAGTATGACTGCACAGGTAGAGTTTAGGTTCTGTAATATTACTTAATGTCCTGTAACGTGCTTAAGCTGCATTTATTAGTCTCATTCCAGCCAAATAGATTACTTTGATGTTCTCCACATACTCCAACCGGTTTGTGAAAATGAAAACATAAATTTGCATTGGCAGACTCTTCTTCCTGGTTGCATTGTGACTTTCGGCAATGTTTATGTAGGCCAGCCAAAAAGACTTAAGCAAACAATTTTATAACTGGCCTTTGTCATATTACAGCAATACCTGCTTTGCAACCGCTGCAGGATCGTATCTTTACACTTCTTTTCAGTTTGCTGATATGGTAATTGCCAAACATTAACCTTGTTGACTTAATACTTGAACTGGTAAGATTGTGATAAGAATTAGAGTTCTTGGGAATCAGAGATCTGCAATCTATCCCTATTGAGATCAGATATGCTTTTATATACATCATTTATTTCATGTAAGTCACCACAATATCACATGTTTACCACAAGTTAACATCAAGTTTACAGTAATGTCTATGGAAAGTTTTTGCTTTCATTTTGCTAAAGTAGCCATATGCCTTCAATAAAATGTTTGTCCAACTGCTCTCTCACCCATTCACCTCAAACACATGAATACTGGGATCAGCCTTCCCTCAGGTGGTCCCCATACACATCAGATGGCCTGAAATCAGCAGGATCAGTCAGCATATAGTATGTCTGATATATATATATGTGTGTATGGGAGCCTTAATAAAAAGCTTATTATCACTTAGTTATTGGGGTATTCCCTTTGTTTTTTAAATTTGTTCTCTATAAAAATGTACTTTCACGTTTAGACATTGCTTATTTTATAATATATTATTATACAGGTTGAGTTCTATCAGCACTCATAGGGGTGAGGGGTGTTGAATCATGGGGTAAATGGAAACTGTCATTCAAAAAAAACCTTTTAATATGTCAATATATGTGTGTGTGTGTCTGTGTGTGCGGAGCAACCTCCCTGCTGTGATCGAGTAGCTCTGTGAATCATCTTGTGACTGCCTGCGGGAACCAAGAGTGGACACAATGAGCTAAAGGGAGCAGGAAGCTTTCACTCTGTGACTGCTGGCAGCCCATCCGCAGCATCAAATATGCTGCGGGTGCACTGTGTATGTGATCCTACACAAAGAGAGGGCAGAGGAGCTCTGGAGGAGGAGGACAGAGGGTCTGGGGGACTTGGGGTCTGAAGAAGGAGGACAGAGGGGTTTGGAGGGACTTGGGAGTCTGAAGGGGGAGAGGAAAATGGCACTGAAGTACTAAGAGATCAGGGGGAACTAAGAAATCTGGGGGGGCAGAGGGGTCTGAAGGAAGACAGTAAAGAGGTGGAATTCAGACAAACTAGCTGCAAGAAGTCTTGGCATCTGGACAAGATGAAAAAGAAAAGAAAAGGTAAGACAACAGAGAAGACATCTCCTATGAGTTACTATATCATTGTGTATAGCAACAATTTAACCCACAGGGGTTAACAAAAACCTTTATATATGTGTTTCATAAAACGTAACTTTTAATAAACAATTAATAGTAAGTGGTGAGACATACAATTAAAATCACAGGTGCAAGTTGCACCAGATCAGATTATTGTATCCCTTGTTGGTGACCAAGGGTAGAGCTACATGGCTCCTACATACAGAGATGTCACAGGCGGTGTTAAAGTGTGAACCTATTCATCTCCCAGGGAAAAGCCCTTCTAATGGGGGTATGATTACACGTACACCACACTGTGATATCTATGAACCAGATTGAGGTATCACCATACAAAGGGTAATGTATAGCAGTAATGTGCAACAAAGACCTGCTAATTAAAATATCAACTGTCAACCCCTACATGTTTCACCACCTAAGTGGCTTCATCAGGGAGATAAACTGACAGCACTGAGTGTAATTGTCACAAGAGTTCTATTTATATGGGTAGTGCCTCCCCTTCCCCTACCTCCCCCACCAATCATGGACCTAATCCAATCAACCTATCCAAGGTAAGTTGTTATCCTCTCAAGATTGCCATTAGCAAGTCATATCCGACCATGAATATATCATCTCTCATCAGGCCAATCATAGTCTACCTTATTGGATGATGTCACACGCCATACCAGTGGTAATCCAATTCTCAGTGTTGTTCTATATCAGGCCACATATCTTCCGATGTTATCCCCGGTCTCTGGTCATGTGATTAAACTGCTTTGCCCATGTGCTTCAGGCTTCCAGTTTCAATGCTGACACTCCGGACACGCTTCAAGTGAAAGCGCATGCGCGCTACACAGTAACACTCCACATCGGAGCTCAGGCATCGCTGTGCACGCGCATTGCATCATCCTGATCTGACAGCTAGATGCCGCGCCACGCATCTCATTCAGAAGTCCAGCGGTACCCCTGCGCGAGTGTACATAGACTCAGCAAGTACATATAGACTCAACATATATATATATATATATATATATATATATATATATATATATATATATAAAAAACTCAGCAGATAGTTCTCAGCATGTAGTTCAGCATATGATTCAACATATATTTGAAAGCCTACAAAAGCATACATGAGGAAGATTACAAAGTCTAAATTAATTGACCTAGAGAATAAAACTGATGGCTCTAATTCAAACCAAGCCATTCTATGGGATATGTCATAATAGCCAACATGAACCATTGATCCTATCGGAAAACAACAAATATCATACAACGTGGATAGTCTCAAAAATTGTACCACCATGACTAACATAAATTGTGAAACATATGTTACAGTATGAAATATTTGTTTAATTGCAATATTAATATGGATCATGCAATATATATCATAATGTGAAATATTTACGTCACACATACCATTCTCAGGACACATACTATTCAAGTCACCACATGTAATACTTTAATTAATATGTATCCATTTCAATATGTGTGTCATAACATGACACGACCATAAGTATTAAAGGTCCATGAGAAATTTGTCACAACATGACCCAAACATTAATACTGGAGGTCCATGAAAGGAGAAGGGGGGAGGGGGCAGCATTAGTATTATATCATTGTGTATTCTCCTAGCTATATCCCAACAGTGGTGTAGTCACTTCTAAGTTCTGCAGTGATGATGGGTGAACCCCAAAAAAAACAAATAGACAGCAAAGTCTAAAATGCTCGAGACTATTTTTGGTCCCATTCTGGGTCTGATAGAGACTGTGGAAGTAAAACTCAGAAGAGATGGGCAGATGGCAGTAAACAGCAGACTGAGACTATGACTATGAGAGCTCAAATGTACTGATTTTCTGTCTCTTTTTCATTTATTTTTTTTAGAAATAAAATACAGCTGTATTCACACAAAAAAAATAAAAAACTTTTAAAGGTGTACTCCGGTGGAAACCTTTTTTTTTTTTTTTTTTAAATCAACTGGTGCCAGAAAGTTAAACAGATTTGTAAATTACTTCTATAAAAAAAAAGCTGGTGCACGGGAGTACCCCTTTAAGCTAGTGTAACCCAGAACATGTAGTTTTTGCTACAGCTCATGTTATGTCACTAGTTCCTTGGCTCACTTGTATTCAGGCAGTTTGACTTGCAGCACTTTCTAAAAATCTCTACTCTCTTCTTTAGCTGCAATGCCCAACAGCAGCATACAGGATCTTTAAGGCTCTGTTGCTCAGCAGTCACTTGGTCCTAGCTAGGCTCAGCCTAAAGCCCAGTAAGAACTTAAGTGATGCTATTAGGCTCCTGAGCATGCTGTGTAACTCTTTATTATTACTCTCTATTACTCTGCTCAATTTCTTTTTTCCTTCTTGTAGCTCGCAGGAGGGAGGATACATTAACAGTTTATTTCACAGAAGCTATGATAGATACAACAATTCCTAGGTTATAAAGAGTAATTTTTCACTCTTTGCAGAGGAACGGGCATAGAACATACTCCTCAAGTCTTAAGAGGATTTCATCAACAAATATGAGTGCATGCATGTATTGTTTAGGTTAACCCATTGCTCACAGCCAGACCTGGAACAAACATACTTACAGCCTAAACTTGAGAATTCAGAACAAAACAGTATAAAAATGTAAAACATATATATATATATATATATATATATATATATATATATATATATATATATAATAAAACACTAACTAACCAACACCCAACCAAACCAACATGCAACAAAGGGTGCCCAGTGGGACTCTGCATAAGCATTTCCTTCTTTAGCTATGGAGGTGAAAATCCAGAAAGAGCCTGACATTAAAGGGGTTGTCAAGGAAACAAAACTTTATATATATATATATATATATATATATATATATATATATATATAGATATCAACTGGCTCCAGAAAGTTAAACAGATTTGTAAATTACTTCTATTAAAAAATCTTAATCCTTTCAGTACTTATGAGCTGATGAAGTTGAGTTGTTATTTTCTGTCTAAGTCCTCTCTGATGACACCTGTCTCGGGAACCGCCCAGTTTAGAAGCAAATCCCCATAGCAAACCTCGTCTACTCTGTGCAGTTCCTGAGACAAGCAGAGATGTCAGCAGAGAGCACTGTTGCCAGACAGAAAACAACAACTCAACTTCAGCAGCTGATAATTATTGAAAGGACTAAGATTTTTTAATAGAAGTAATTTACAAATCTGTTTAACTTTCTGGAGCCAGTTGATATATATATATAAACAAAGAGCAGTTTGCTGTCAAGGGGTTACTTGTGGATAGTCCAGATGTGGTGACTGGAAGACTTGGGATTGGCCTATGAAATTGTTAGGCTGGAACTTGTTTATCCGTGGCATGTTGGTGAGTTGGAAGTGGGAGCAACATTATGGGAGTGTTTGTGGGCTAGAGGCTAGAGAAGCAGTGTGCTTGAGTGAGCCTGTGGAGATGCTACGTAGTGGGTCAACAAAGTGTTCCTAGGTTAGAGGTGCCATCAGGATGTGGTAGCCCAACACGGGATGGTGTTTCCCTGTACCTCTCCTGCCCTGTCAGGCAGTGTCCCTTCATGTCCCCAGGGCCCCCCTCCAGTGTTACCCACAGTGTACATATGTTATACATTAAAAGTGTAATGTTTCTTTAATTGCTATGACCATGTGATTGTTACCCAGAAGGCACTAGTGACCAGGTGACCCCCAAGTGACCTATGGGCTCCTTGCACAGCCCCCAATATAACCAGGGAAGGGGCTGCAATCTCTCTCTTAGCACATTGATACTTCTGCTAAGGCCAAATGCCGTCAAGTTGTTCCAGTGTCTGTGTCCAGAGCATTGGAGGCCTCAAGCCTAAAGTCCTGCAGCAACAAGTTGGTCATCAGTAAGTCAAGTCATCTTATTGTCAGTCACCACCTCGCTCAAGTGAAGTCCATCTTTAGTCACCGTGGCCTGCACTAAAGTCAGTCTAACTACTGCAAGTCCCAGCAAGCCTGTGAGGTCCCCCTGTGTCACTGGTCACCTCCCTGGGATATTTGGCTGTACTGCAAAGACTATATCACCTGTCTTGCCTCAGTAAAGCGGCCGTTATCCTTAATCTGGCGTTGGTGTCTTCATTGCCCCTGCCCAACCCAGGATCAGCGGTATTACCTTTGGGTGGTTAAGGCTAAACCACGCACTGGCGTCACGACAAGAAGGGGTTAATACCATCTGCCCCTTGGGCCATAACATCTGCCCTGCATCTACCCTGCATTGCACCCCGACTTCACAATGAAATTACCTAGCAAGTCCCGGACAGGATGGAGTGAGCTGATCATTTCCACTTTGGAGTACTGGTTGGAAAGGTCTAGCCACTGGAAGCAAGAGCTTTGGGGGCTCCGTGCAGGCTGCTGCTGAAGTGGTATGGGTTCAGCAAGCTTTTCGCCCTGGATAGAGTCAGTTCTGGGAAACTTTCTGAGGTTACAGGATACTCTAGCCCAAAGGGAAGCACCATCCTGTTGAGGAATATAGGTTCAGCATATAGCAGGAGTTAAGCTGCAAAGGCCTAAAGTATGGCCTGGGCGGTTTAATCCACTTAGATGGTAGAATGGACGCAAGTTAGATAAGAGGACTTGAGAAAAGGCTAATAAAATTTGTCCAAAGCTGAGTTTAACCTCTTAAGGACCAATGACGTTGTGGAACGTCATGGCACCCTGGGCTTTAAGGACCAATGACGTTGGTCGCCGGGCAGAGATCGGAACTGGATGCCTGCTGAAATCCTTCAGCAGGCATCCAGGGCAAACGCCGAGGGGGGCCATGTAGGCCCCCCATGTCGGCGATCGCCGCAAATCGCATGGGAAATCGCCCTTGCGATCTGCGGCGATACCGGGCTGATCGGGTCTCTGGGTCTCGACCGCCCGGTAATTTCGCATGATCCCAGCTGTCACAGACAGCCAGGACCATGCTGGAGCCTAGGAGCGAGGTGGCAAGCCGGCCACCTCCTCTGATCCCCTGCGATCCGTCGGTTAGTTAACCGACCAATCGCAGGGGGGGGGGGGGGCGGTTACTTCCTCCCACCCTGCCCGGCCCCTTGAAGTCCGGAGAGGACGGGAGGAAGACCGGAGGACGCGGCGGGGGACGGGGGAGTGCTGGGGACCGGCCCCGGTACTTACCTCGTCCCTGAAGACCCGGATCCCGGCGATGAAGACGGCGGCGGCGGCGACAGGTGAGTTGATCTTCAGCCGCGGTCGGGCCCTTTACAGCAATGCACGTCGCCGTAAAGCGACATGCCTTGCTGTAATGGGACCCTGTAAACTACAACTCCCAGCATGCCCAGACAGCCCTTGGCGTCTGGGCATGCTGGGAGTTGCAGTTTTGCAACATCTGGAGGTCCACAGTTTGGAGACCACTGTGCCCTTCCAGATGTTGCAAAACTACACATCCTCAGCATGCCCTTACTGTCCAGGCATGCTGAGAGGTGTAGTTCTGTAACATCTGGCCCTTCAGATGTTGCAGAACTACAACTCCCAGCATGCCTGGACAGTTTTGGCATACTGGGAGTTGTAGTTTTGCAACATCTGGAAGGGCACAGATTGGGAACCACTGTATTAGTGGTCTGCAAACTGTAGTCCTCCAGATGTTGCAAAACTACAACTCCAAGCATGCTGGGAGTTGTAGTTCGGCAACATCTGGCTCTAAAGATGTTGCCGAACTACTACTCCCAGCATGCCTGAGAATGTTTGGGAGTTGTGGTTTTGCAACATCTGGAGGCACACTGGTTGGGAAACATTGTCTGTGTCCTAACTCATTGTTTCCCAACCCGTGTGCCTCCAGCTGTTGCAAAACTATAACTACCAGCATGCACTGATGGACTGTGCATGCTGGGAGTTGTAGTTTTGCAACAGCTGGAGGTCCCCCCCCCCCCCCTGTGAATGTACAGGGTACACTCACATGGGCAGGGGGCTTACAGTGAGCATCTGGCTGCAAGTTTGCGATGCAGCAAATTTTGCACGGCAGCTCAAACTCGCAGCGGGAAACTCGCTGTAACCCCCAGCCCGTGTGACTGTACCCTAAAAACACTACGCTACACTAACACAAAATAAAATAAAAAGTAAAAAACACTACATATACACATACCCCTACACAGCCCCCCTCCCCAATAAAAATGAAAACGTCTGGTACGCCACTGTTTCCAAAATGGAGCCTCCAGCTGTTGCAAAACAACAACTCCCAGTATTGCCGGAAAGCCGTTGACTGTCCAAGCATGCTGGGAGTTTTGCAACAGCTGGAGGCACCCTGTTTGGGAATCACTGGCGTAGAATACCCCTATGTCCACCCCTATGCAAATCCCTAATTCAGGCCTCAAATGCGCATGGCGCTCTCACTTTGGAGCCCTGTCGTATTTCAAGGCAACAGTTTAGGGTCACATATGGGGTATCGCCGTACTCGGGAGAAATTGCCTACCAAATTTTGGGGGGCTTTTTCTCCTTTCACCCCTTATGAAAAGGTGAAGTTGGGGGTCTACACCAGCATGTTAGTGTAAAAAAAATTTTTTTTTTACACTAATATGCTGGTGTTGCCCCATACTTTTCATTTTGACAAGAGGAAAAAGGGAAAAACGCCCCCCAAAATTTGTAATGCAATTTTTCCCGACTACGGAGATACCCCATGAGTGGGCGCAAAGTGCTCTGGGGGCGCACAACAAGGCCCAGAAGGGAGAGTGCGCCATGTACATTTGAGGTGATTTGCACAGGGGTGGCTGATTGTTACAGCGGTTTTGACAAACGCAAAAAAAAAAAAACCCCACATGTGACCCCATTTCGGAAACTACATCCCTCATGGAATGTAATGAGGGGTGCAGTGAGAATATACACCCCACTGGTGTCTGACAGATCTTTGGAACAGTGGGCTGTGCAAATTAAAAATTTTGTACAGCCCACTGTTCCAAAGATCTGTCAGACACCAGTGGGGGGTAAATGCTCACTGTACCCCTTGTTACGTTCCTCAAGGGGTCTAGTTTCCAAAATGGTATGCCATGTGGGGGTTATTTTGCTGTCCTGGCACCATAGGGGCTGTTACGCCGAGCGCTCCGGGTCCCCGTTCCTCCCCGGAGCGCTCGCCTCATCTTCGTTGTTGCAGCGCCCCGGTCAGATCCACTGACCGGGTGCGCTGCGGGTCCGCCTTCAGCCGGGATGCGATTCGCGATGCGGATAGCGCCCGCTCGCGATGCGCACCCCGGCCCCCGTACCTGACTCGCTCTCCCTCGGTCCTGTCCCGGCGCGCGCGGCCCCGCTCCCTAGGGCGCGCGCGCGCCGGGTCTCTGCGATTTAAAGGGCCAGTGCACCAATGATGGTGCCTGGCCCAATCTTCCCAATTAGCTTAATTGGCTCCCACCTGTGCACTTCCCTATATCACCTCACTTCCCCTGCACTCCCTTGCCGGATCTTGTTGCCTTAGTGCCTAGTGAAAGCGTTCCCTAGTCTGTTCCTAGTCCGTGTTCCTGACCTCCTGCCGTTGCCCCTGACTACGATCCTTGCCGCCTGCCCCCGACCTTCTGCTACGTCCGACCTTGCTTCTGCCTACTCCATTGTACCGCGCCTATCTTCAGCATCTTCAGCAGCCAGAGAGGTGAGCCGTTGCTAGTGGATACGACCTGGTCACTACCGCCGCAGCAAGACCATCCCGCTTTGCGGCGGGCTCTGGTGAAAACCTGTAGTGGCTTAGAACCGGTCCACTAGCGCGGTCCTCGCCATCCCTCTCTGGCACAGAGGATCCACTACCTGCCAGCCGGCATCGTGACAGTAGATCCGGCCATGGATTCCGCTGAGGTGCCGCTGTCAAGTCTTGCCGACATTTTCACGATGATCACCCAACAAAATCACCAGCTGGCATACTTGTCCTCCGTGGAACAGCAACTGAACTCACAGTTACAGCAGCTGCTGCCACTGACACTGCAGCTGCAACTGCAACAACCATCTCCTCCGCCGTCTCCTGCAACTCCTCCGCAGCGTCCGGCCATGGATTCCGCTGAGGTGCCGCTGTCAAGTCTTGCCGACATTTCCACGATGATCACCCAACAAAATCACCAGCTGGCATACTTGTCCACCGTGACACAGCAACTGGAGTCACAGTTACAGCAGCTGCAACTGCAACAACCATCTCCTCCGCCGGCTCCTGCAACTCCTCCGCAGCAACCGGCCGCTCCTAACCCCTGCTTGTCTCTGCCGGACAAATTTGATGAGGACTCTAGACTCTGCCGTGGTCTCCTTTCTGGAAAGGCCTTGTCTGGGGCCACACCTCTCTGGGACCGCAATGATCCTGCCACAGCCACAGTCCAGTCCTTCTTCGCTGAGGTCCGTGGTGTCTTCGAGGAGCCTGCCCGAGCTTCTTCTGCCGAGACTGCCCTGCTGAACCTGGCCCAGGGTGTTTCTTCCGTTGGCGAGTACGCCATTCAGTTCCGTGCTCTTGCTTCCGAGTTGTCCTGGAATAGTGAGGCTCTCTGCGCGACCTTTAAAAAAGGCCTATCCAGCAACATTATAGATGTTCTGGCCGCACGAGAGACTCCTGCTAACCTACATGAACTCATTCATCTTGCCACTCGCATTGACATGCGTTTTTCCGGATGGCGTCTGGAGCTCCGCCTGGATATGGACTTTGTTCGCACGAGGCGTTTTTTCTCCCCGGCTCCTCTCTCCTCTGGTCCTCTGCAAACCGTTCCTGTGCCTCCCGCCGTGGAGGCTATGCAGGTCGACCGGTCTCGCTTGACACCTCAAGAGAGGTCACGACGCCGCATGGAGAATCTTTGCCTGTACTATGCCGGTACCGAACACTTCCTGAAGGATTGTCCTATCCGTCCTCCCCGCCTGGAAAGACGTACGCTGACTCCGCACAAAGGTGACACAGTTCTTGATGTCAACTCTGCTTCTCCACGCCTTACTGTGCCTGTGCGGATATCTGCCTCTACCTTCTCCTTCTCTACTATGCTCTTCTTGGATTCCGGATCTGCAGGAAAATTTTTTTTGGCCTCTCTCATCAACAGGTTCTACGTTCCTGTGACCAGTCTCGCCAGACCCCTCTACATCTATTGTTTTTACAATAAAAGATTGGACTGTCTCGTACGTTTCCACACAGAACCCCTCCTAATTTGCATCGGACCTCATCACGGAAAAATTGAGTTTTTTTTCCTCAGGTTCTTTGGCCCCAAGAAGAGGGGGAGACCCAAGGGGGGGGGTACTGTTACGCCGAGCGCTCCGGGTCCCCGTTCCTCCCCGGAGCGCTCGCCTCATCTTCGTTGTTGCAGCGCCCCGGTCAGATCCACTGACCGGGTGCGCTGCGGGTCCGCCTTCAGCCGGGATGCGATTCGCGATGCGGATAGCGCCCGCTCGCGATGCGCACCCCGGCCCCCGTACCTGACTCGCTCTCCCTCGGTCCTGTCCCGGCGCGCGCGGCCCCGCTCCCTAGGGCGCGCGCGCGCCGGGTCTCTGCGATTTAAAGGGCCAGTGCACCAATGATGGTGCCTGGCCCAATCTTCCCAATTAGCTTAATTGGCTCCCACCTGTGCACTTCCCTATATCACCTCACTTCCCCTGCACTCCCTTGCCGGATCTTGTTGCCTTAGTGCCTAGTGAAAGCGTTCCCTAGTCTGTTCCTAGTCCGTGTTCCTGACCTCCTGCCGTTGCCCCTGACTACGATCCTTGCCGCCTGCCCCCGACCTTCTGCTACGTCCGACCTTGCTTCTGCCTACTCCATTGTACCGCGCCTATCTTCAGCATCTTCAGCAGCCAGAGAGGTGAGCCGTTGCTAGTGGATACGACCTGGTCACTACCGCCGCAGCAAGACCATCCCGCTTTGCGGCGGGCTCTGGTGAAAACCTGTAGTGGCTTAGAACCGGTCCACTAGCGCGGTCCTCGCCATCCCTCTCTGGCACAGAGGATCCACTACCTGCCAGCCGGCATCGTGACAGGGGCTTCCTAAATGCGACATGCCCCCCGAGCAAAATTTGCTCTCAAAAAGCCAAATATGACTCCTTCTCTTCTGAGCATTGTAGTTCGCCCATAGTGCGCTTCAGGTGAACTAATGGGGTACCTCCATACTCAGAAGAGATGGGGTTACAAATTTTGGGGGGTATTTACTGCTATTAACCCTTGCAAAAATGTGAAATTTGGGGGGGAAACACACATTTTAGTGAAAAAAAATGTTTTTTTACTTATGCAAAAGTCGTGAAACCCCTGTGGGGTATTAAGGCTCACTTTATTCCTTGTTACGTTCTTCAAGGGGTCTAGTTTCCAAAATGGTATGCCATGTGGGTATTTTTTGCTGTCCTGGCACCATAGGGGCTTCCTAAATGAGACATGCCCCGGAGCAAAATTTGCTCTCAAAAAGCCAAATATCACTCCTTCTCTTCTGAGCATTGTAGTTCGCCCGTAGTGCACTTCAGGTCAACTTATGGGGTACCGCCATACTCAGAAGAGATGAGGTTACAAATTTTGGGGGGTATTTTCTGCTATTAACCCTTGCATAAATGTGAAATTTGGGGGGAAACACACATTTTAGTGAAATTTTTTTAACATTTTTGAAATGAAACACCTGTGGGTTATTAAGGCTCACTTTATTCCTTGTTACGTTCCTCAAGGGGTCTAGTTTCCAAAATGGTATGCCATGTGGGTATTTTTTCCTGTTCTGGCACCATAGGGGCTTCCTAAATGCAACATGCCCCCCAAAAACCATTTCAGAAAAACGTACTCTCCAAAATCCCCTCGTCGCTCCTTCGCTTCTGAGCCCTCTACTGCGCCCGCCGAACAATTTACATAGACATATGAGGTATGTGAGAGAAATTGGGCTACAAGTATAAGTATACATTTTCTCCTTTTACCCCTTGTAAAAATTCGAAAATTGGGTCTACATGAACATGCAAGTGTAAAAAATGAAGATTGTGAATTTTCTCCTTCACTTTGCTGCTATTCCTGTGAAACACCTAAAGGGTTAAAACGCTGACTGAATGTCATTTTGAATACTTTGGGGGTGCAGTTTTTATAATGGGGTCATTTATGGGGTATTTCTAAGATGAAGACCCTTCAAATCCACTTCAAACCTGAACTGGTCCATGAAAAATTGTGATTTTGGAAATTTTGTGAAAAATTGGAAAATTGCTGCTGAACTTTGAAGCCCTCTGGTGTCTTCCAAAAGTAAAAACTCGTAAATTTTATGATGCAAACATAAAGTGGACATATTGCATATGTGAATAAAAAAAATTATTTGGAATATCCATTTTCCTTACAAGGAGAGAGCTTCAAAGTTAGAAAAATGCTAAATTTTCAATTTTTTCATCAAATTTGGGAATTTTTCACTAAGAAACGATGCAAGTATCGACAAAATTTTACCAATAACATAAAGTAAAATATGTCACGAAAAAACAATTTCGGAATCAGAATGATAGGTAAAAGCGTCTTAGAGTTATTAATGCTTAAAGTGACAGTGGTCAGATGTTCAAAAAACGCTCTGGTCCTTAGGTGTAAAATGGCCTGGTCCTTAAGGGGTTAAGAAGTTATACTTTTGACTGGTACTTATCATTGTCACAATCTAAAAAGTGGCCTAAGGTCGTTGTCAAAACAACATTAACCTCTTTAAAGTTATAGCTTAATTGTTACAGCACTGTTTAACTTAAGTTCTAAAATGATCAGGGATCCAAACTGCCTGAAGTGTATTATAAATGCAGCGCTACTGTGCTGGTTAGTGTGATCTTATGTTCTTTTATCCAGACACCGTAGAACCAGTCCGGCACCGCACACCAGACAAAAGCTTCTATGTATTGCGAGAATTATGTTCTTTTATTTTAACAAAATCTGTCTGAGCCTTTTAAGGTGAACTATTGACCACCAGGGACGTGCACAGACATTTTGGGGGGGCAGGGGCTAATATAAAAAAAAAAAAAAAGCCACTTCTTATAATTATTTCTATAAATGCCCACATAATGATGCCAGACTGCCCAGGACACTCATAGGAGGAACATCAAAAGGGCTGGGGCTCAAGCCCCCTTTCTAGTCAACCTGTGCACGTCCCTGTTGACCACCATTTTACACATTGAACTGTAATATCTGCAATGGGGACTTCTTTTTCTTAAAAAATGACTCCAGCATGTACCCAGTGGCATAAAATCACATAACACTGGGCCTTGTGATGAAGAAGGGGGCTGTGGAGACAGAGCTTTGTTTTGCAATGCATAGTTATATATGGTAGGACGCAGGTAAAGCGGCACCCCGTACGGGCATTTAAATGTCAACTTTGAAATGAACGTAATCTTGAAAGATTACTATAGTGCGGTGGTGCAAAATTGTCATTTAAAAAATATATTCCAAATAAGCCTCACAAGCCTATACCTTTCTTAATACTTTACAAGCAGCTAATAGGCATTGCATATTGTAAGTTTACAAGTCAAGGTGAAGAAAATGTTATGCTACTTCATGCAATGTAAAGTAAAGGACAGTGGTCTCCAACCTGCGGACCTTCAGATGTTGCAAAACTACAACTCCCAGCATGCCCGGACAGCCGCTGGCTGTCCGGGCATGCTGGGAGTTGTAGTTTGGCAACATCTGGAGGTCCACAGGTTGAAGACCACTGGTATTGGAGGTTATACTCATGTGTCCCCGCCGCTCTGGACCGTCACCGCTCGTCACCGCTGCCCTGGATGTCGCCCTCCATCGCTGTCGCCACGTCCCCGGGGTGTCCCCGACACTCCGGGAAGGTCTCTTCTGCCTGGAAACGTCGCTCTCTGTCGCCGCCATCACGTCGCTACGCACGCCGCTCCTATTGGATGACGGGACGGCATGTGCGGCGACGTGATGACGACAAAGGAGAGCGCCGGCGATGCAGAGGATCCCGAGGGGTACGCTACGGAGCCCCGAGGACAGGTAAGTGACAATCACCAGAGCACACGGGGCACCGTAAACGGTTATCCGGCGGCAGCTGAAGCAGTCTGCGCTGCCGGATAGCCGTTTATGGGATGGCCCCGACATACAAAAGCATCGTATGTTGCTGCTGCCTTCAACATGCGATGGCCTCTGAGAAGCCATCGGATGTTGAAATGATCGTATGTCGGGGCCATAGACTTTGATCAATTTTCACAAAAGAAAAATCACCTCAGAACTTGCTGAAGGATGTCATTTTTTTAAGGTATGAAATAGCGTTTTTTTCTTTTTTACCATTTGCACAAAATTTTTGCGCCTTTTCAAATAAGGCGCAGTTAATAAATCTCATCCACTGCATTGTCAAGAATGAAGCACTGCACTTCACAGTCACTTTTACCAAAGTTGTCTATTGAAATGGCACAAATTTTTGGGTGCACCAAATTTCAGCCAATGAAATGTCAGGAAGGCAGTGATAAATCTCCCTCTAAAGGCCTAACGGTAAGCTGAATGGGGTTTGCAGATATCTATGCACATTCTGCCAAAACAACCACATTCAAACAATGACAGATATTTCTGCAATAATCTGCAGCATGTGAATATACCCTAGCTTACACAGCAACATAAGGGTGCTTTATGCTTTATCATCGGCTCACAAAACTGTACAAAAAAAAATCCCTGTGTGAAACCAGCCCATGGGAATAAATTCTGCAAATAAAACTTTGGCAAATCCTTCCCTCAAACACGAAGTCAGGACAACATATGGCAATAATAGAAAAGTAAACAAAGTGAAAGAAACAGGTGCATACAGAATGACAATAAAAAGTTCTAAAATAAAAAAAAAGCTATACTATGCGTATAATGATCAATACATAATAACATGGCAAAGATACCTATTTACTTACAAGGGACACTTGTTTTCTGTTTCCCAGAAGAACAGGGTGATTGTTACTTGCCTCCTATCTGTTCACCATGCACTGTCCTGTCTGCTCTGAGAAGTGAAAGTGCATCAGGTCCTTTTCTTTCCTCAAGTGTGCCCAGGTACGCCTTCTTCATAATGCCACTCATAGGTACACAAAGCTATGTCTTCTGCCTATTCACCCAACAATGCAGTTTTAGGTTTTGCTTTATGTGTGATTTGTAACATTTGGGCTGCTGTTCACAGAAATTCCATTCTGCATATAGTTGGTCATCTGAGATCACATGGGCTTTTGTTACCAGACTGAATGTCACCTTATTAGTTTAAAGAAGAAGAAAAGGGAGACACAAAATCTCTCACAAGTCATTTGATTGAACCCCTTTACAAAATACAGGGGGTGGTAATATATCACCTATTAGAGCCAGATACTGCAAAGTTTTTTTTTCTAATCTGTTTCTATTTTCTGAGTGCAATTTGTTTATTTTACCTTTTGTATACTATTATGGGGCCTTCCATCCTTCTTCAGCTGTTTTAACAGCATTTAGTCATATGCTTTATAGAAGGACCCATGGACCATAGACAATAATAGACTGAACTTGAAGCAATCCCATTGAAATGAATTAAAGATGCTACTTGGCATGCTCTGTGACCTTTTCAGAGATCATTCTACAGGGAGGGGATGTTGATGTTTTTGCAGTGAATGGTGGTGGTGTCACCTTTCACTGTACTGTCTGTGCATAAAAGAAAGGAATTACTGGGAAATGTTCTGCACAGAACAGGAAGTCTCAGTTTAGCTTTGGAAACTGCAAGATTTCATGACTATTATAAAATATATATAGTAAAAGGGAAAATTAGAAAAACATCAACAAAAATGTACCTAAAAATGCAGGCATACCATCCCTACTGGGGACCACAGTGGAGTTTAAGGGTATGTTCACACTGAGGAATTGGCAAGGAATTCTCACTTTAAAATTCTGCTGCAGAATTTTTTTTTTCACGTGGAATTTGCGCAGAGTTTGTGTGGAATTTGCGCGAAAATTGCACGGAATTGACACGGAATTCCCTGCAGATTTTCCACGCGGAATGCAAATTCCGCACAAAAACACGATCGCCGGGAAAAAAAATTACATTGCGGTCTATGGGGATTTACACGCTGATTCTGCATGACGAAAGAACATGTTCATGTGGAAATTCCTCAGTGTGAACTGAGGAGCGGAATTCAAATCAAATCAATGGGGATTGGCACTGCTGAATGAATTGGAGAGGAATAAGTGAGCGGAATTACTCGTGGAAATTCCTCTATAATTCCTCAGTGTGAACATACCCTAAAAATTAAGCATTCCCACTTACTTAACCAAGGGGAGCGGACAGATGTAGTTCCCCTAGTGGCGGTTCACTTCCAATTATTCTTTCAACTGTGTGCCTCCATCTATTTGTCTTAATCTTGCTTCTTTCTCAAGTCCTTCTTTGGCAAATGGAATTCTACAAAGAACTCAATTCTAATATTCACTTGCCCTATTTATTGTACATGTTATTCAAAAACATACATAAAAAATAAACATAAAAGTAATACGAGTTGCCTCCTTCCTCAGGGAATAATGCTATACTGAAGCCACGCTACCTTTGTACTAAATCCCTCCTCCTAAGAAACAGAAATGACATGTTTATAAAACACTCCTTAAAACCAACTTAATAAAACAACAAAAATAAGAAAGAAACCTCAATTCACATGTACATTATACACCTTCAAGTGTCTCATTCTTGTATCTGCGCTATGGGGATGATGGTTAGCAATTCAGGGTCTGCATTATGGGC
Organism: Hyla sarda; assembly: GCF_029499605.1. Taxonomy (NCBI): domain Eukaryota; kingdom Metazoa; phylum Chordata; class Amphibia; order Anura; family Hylidae; genus Hyla; species Hyla sarda. Next base: position 333,406,304 of record NC_079190.1, on the reverse strand, counting down.
TATGGCAAAATGCCGGGACACGCTATGTTTTGGATAACAATGTTTAATATTGAATCTAATAATAATAATACATCTCCTTAGGGTCTGTGACATCCTCCCCACATATTGTATCCCACACAGACATTGTAGGACATATATGACAAACTCACTACTACTAAATGGGAATTTATTTCTATAACCTCTCCTGTAGATTTATTCACAATTGATTTTGTTCTCTATTTTATATTTTTGCATGTGCCGCATTTTTTATTTCCACATTTAAACACCCCCTTATATGTACTTTTATATTTATCCTTATTTTAGTTTTTAGTACCTTATTTTATCTAAATTAGGATAAGAGGGAGCAATCTGCTGGGCTATAGCTCTGGCTCGTTTTTTTAAGAAAGGGATCATGCTCCAGTATTATTCTAATGTTTTGTAATCATTTTTTCTATTTCTTTTGCATTCTGAGAAAAACAAGTGATAAAAGCTCCTCCATAATTCTCACCTTTCTTCTGCATCTTCTTACTTACATTTTTCCCTAATCCCTGATTCCTTATCTGTTTTTTTTCTTACAATACTACCTGCTTTCCGTTTCGCTCCTTTTATAATTTACATAGGGTAGTTTTTCTCCTTAAACCTTTCTTCTATTATTTTTGCCTGAGCTTCAGACTTCACTTCTTGAGAACAATTTCTCCTTATTCTTGATAGTTAATTTTCCAACTCTTCAGATGATCACTAGAGAAATGTAAATACTCATTGGCATCTACTGATTTAAAGTGTGTCTGTGCATGTAAAATATTATTCTTATTATAAATTTCTAAATCTAAAAACGTGATCTGTTCTTTGCTGATTGTTTCAGTGAATTGTAAACCCCAGTCATTTTCATTTAAATTTTTTTTTTAAAATTCATAAAACTCTCCACATTCCCTTGCCAAATCATGATTAGCTCATCTATGTACCTTCTAAAAAAAAAAAAAAAAATTGTATGCAGTTTAAAAGTGCTTTCTTCTATATACAACGTTTCAAATGCCCCCATATGCATATTGTCACGATGCCGGCTGGCAGGTAGTGGATCCTCTGTGCCAGAGAGGGATTGGCGTGGACCGTGCTAGTGGATCGGTTCTAAGTCACTACTGGTTTTCACCAGAGCCCGCCGCAAAGCGGGATGGTCTTGCTGCGGCGGTAGTGACCAGGTCGTATCCACTAGCAACGGCTCAACCTCTCTGACTGCTGAAGATAGGCGCGGTACAAGGGAGTAGACAGAAGCAAGGTCGGACGTAGCAGAAGGTCGGGGCAGGCAGCAAGGATCGTAGTCAGGGGCAACGGCAGGAGGTCTGGAACACAGGCTAGGAACACACAAGGAAACGCTTTCACTGGCACAATGGCAACAAGATCCGGCGAGGGAGTGAAGGGGAAGTGAGGTATAAATAGGGAGTGCACAGGTGAACACACTAATTGGAACCACTGCGCCAATCAGCGGCGCAGTGGCCCTTTAAATCGCAGAGACCCGGCGCGCGCGCGCCCTAGGGAGCGGGGCCGCGCGCGCCGGGACAGAACAGACGGAGAGCGAGTCAGGTACGGGAGCCGGGATGCGCATCGCGAGCGGGCGCTACCCGCATCGCGAATCGCATCCCGGCTGGAGATGGTATCGCAGCGCACCGGGTCAGTGGAGCTGCCCAGAGCGCTGCGGTAGCGAGAGAGAAGCGAGCGCTCCGGGGAGGAGTGGGGACCCGGAGCGCTCGGCGTAACAGTACCCCCCCCCTTGGGTCTCCCCCTCTTCTTAGAGCCTGAGAACCTGAGGAGCAGACTTTTGTCTAGGATGTTGTCCTCAGGTTCCCAGGATCTCTCTTCAGGTCCACAGCCCTCCCAATCCACTAAAAAGAACCTTTTTCCTCTGACCGTCTTGGAGGCCAGTATCTCTTTCACTGAGAAGACGTCAGAAGAACCGGAGACAGGAGTGGGAGAAACTAATTTGGGAGAGAAACGGTTGATGATGAGTGGTTTAAGAAGAGAGACATGAAAGGCATTAGGAATACGGAGAGAAGGAGGAAGAAGAAGTTTGTAAGAGACAGGATTAATTTGGCACAAGACTTTGAAAGGACCAAGATAGCGTGGACCCAGTTTGTAACTGGGGACACGAAAGCGGACATATTTAGCGGAGAGCCATACCTTGTCTCCGGGAGCAAAAATGGGGGGAGCTCTTCTTTTCTTATCGGCAAACTTTTTCATGCGAGATGAAGCCTGTAAAAGAGAATCTTGGGTCTCTTTCCATATGGTGGAAAGATCACGAGTCACTTCATCTACAGCGGGCAAACCAGAGGGCAAGGGAGTAGGGAGGGGGGGAAGAGGGTGACGGCCGTACACCACGAAAAATGGGGATTTGGAGGAAGATTCAGAGACTCTAAAGTTATACGAGAATTCGGCCCATGGTAGAAGATCTGCCCAATCATCCTGGCGGGAGGAAACAAAATGTCGTAAAAAATCACCCAAGACCTGGTTAATTCTTTCTACTTGTCCATTGGATTGAGGATGATATGCAGAAGAAAAGTTTAATTTAATCTTGAGTTGTTTACAGAGAGCCCTCCAGAATTTTGACACGAATTGGACGCCTCTATCCGAGACTATCTGTGTGGGCAACCCGTGAAGACGAAAAATGTGTACAAAAAATTGTTTAGCCAACTGAGGCGCTGAAGGAAGACCAGGAAGAGGGATGAAATGTGCCATCTTGGAGAATCGATCAACGACCACCCAAACAACAGTGTTGCCACGGGATGGGGGTAGGTCTGTAATAAAATCCATACCAATCAGAGACCAAGGCTGTTCGGGGACAGGCAGAGGATGAAGAAAACCAGCGGGCTTCTGGCGAGGAGTCTTATCCCGGGCACAGACAGTGCAGGCTCGCACAAAGTCCACGACATCCGTCTCCAGAGTCGGCCACCAATAGAAGCGAGAGATGAGTTGCACAGATTTCTTGATGCCCGCATGGCCTGCGAGATGGGAGGAGTGACCCCATTTGAGGATTCCGAGGCGTTGGCGTGGAGTGACGAAGGTCTTCCCTGGAGGAGTTTGCCTGATGGAGGCTGGAGAAGTGGAAATCAGGCAGTCAGGAGGAATGATGTGTTGCGGAGAGAGTTCAACTTCCGAGGCATCCGAGGAACGAGAGAGAGCATCGGCCCTAATGTTCTTATCGGCAGACCGAAAGTGAATTTCAAAATTAAATCGGGCAAAGAACAGAGACCACCTGGCCTGGCGAGGATTCAGCCGTTGGGCAGACTGGAGATAGGAGAGGTTCTTGTGATCGGTGTAAATAATAACTGGAAATCTTGATCCCTCCAGCAGATGCCTCCATTCCTCAAGTGCTAATTTAATGGCTAGAAGCTCTCGATCCCCGATGGAGTAGTTCCTTTCCGCCGGAGAGAAGGTCCTAGAAAAAAAACCACAAGTAACAGCATGCCCGGAAGAATTTTTTTGTAGAAGGACCGCTCCAGCTCCTACAGAGGAGGCATCAACCTCCAATAGGAAGGGTTTAGATGGGTCAGGTCTGGAGAGCACAGGAGCCGAAGAAAAGGCAGACTTGAGCCGTTTAAAGGCGTCTTCCGCTTGAGGAGGCCAAGACTTGGGATTGGCATTTTTTTTGGTTAAAGCCACGATAGGGGCCACAACGGTAGAAAAATGTGGAATAAATTGCCTGTAATAATTGGCGAACCCCAAAAAACGTTGGATAGCACGGAGTCCGGAGGGGCGTGGCCAATCTAAGACGGCAGAGAGTTTGTCTGGATCCATTTGTAGTCCTTGGCCAGAGACCAAGTATCCTAGGAAAGGAAGAGATTGGCATTCAAACAGACATTTCTCTATCTTGGCATAAAGTTGATTGTCACGAAGTCTCTGAAGAACCATACGGACATGCTGGCGGTGTTCTTCTAGATTGGCAGAAAAAATCAGGATATCGTCCAGATATACAACAACACAGGAGTATAAGAGATCACGAAAAATTTCATTAACAAAGTCTTGGAAGACGGCAGGGGCGTTGCACAGGCCAAAGGGCATGACCAGATACTCAAAGTGTCCATCTCTAGTGTTAAATGCCGTTTTCCATTCATCCCCCTCTCTGATGCGGATGAGATTATAAGCACCTCTTAAGTCCAGTTTGGTAAAGATGTGGGCACCTTGGAGGCGATCAAAGAGTTCAGAGATGAGGGGTAGGGGGTAGCGGTTCTTTACCGTGATTTTATTAAGACCGCGGTAGTCAATGCAAGGACGTAGAGAGCCATCTTTTTTGGACACAAAGAAAAATCCGGCTCCGGCAGGAGAGGAGGATTTACGGATAAAGCCTTTTTTTAAATTTTCCTGGATGTACTCCGACATAGCAAGAGTCTCTGGGGCGGACAGAGGATAGATTCTGCCCCGGGGTGGAGTAGTGCCCGGGAGGAGGTCAATAGGACAATCATAAGGCCTGTGAGGAGGTAGAGTCTCAGCTTGTTTTTTGCAAAAAACATCCGCAAAGTCCATATAGGCCTTAGGGAGACCGGTTACAGGGGGAACCACAGAGTCACGGCAAGGGGTACTGGGAACCGGTTTTAGGCAGTCCTTGAAACAAGAGGGCCCCCAACTCTTGATCTCCCCAGTGGACCAATCCAGGGTTGGGGAATGGAGTTGAAGCCAGGGTAGTCCAAGGAGGATTTCGGAAGTGCAATTGGGGAGGACCAAAAATTCAATCTTCTCGTGATGAGGTCCGATGCACATTAGAAGGGGCTCCGTGCGGAGACGTATGGTACAGTCCAATCTTTCATTGTTTACACAATTGATGTAGAGGGGTCTGGCGAGACTGGTCACTGGGATGTTGAACCTGTTGACGAGAGAGGCCAAAATAAAATTTCCTGCAGATCCGGAATCCAAGAAGGCCATAGTAGAGAAGGAGAAGGCAGAGGCAGATATCCGCACAGGCACAGTAAGACGTGGAGAAGCAGAGTAGACATCAAGGACTGTCTCACCTTTGTGCGGAGTCAGCGTACGTCTTTCCAGGCGGGGAGGACGGATAGGACAATCCTTCAGGAAGTGTTCGGTACTGGCACAGTACAGGCAGAGATTCTCCATGCGGCGTCGTGTCCTCTCTTGAGGTGTCAGGCGAGACCGGTCGACCTGCATAGCCTCCACGGCGGGAGGCACAGGAACGGATTGCAGGGGACCAGAGGAGAGAGGAGCCGGGGAGAAAAAATGCCTTGTGCGAACAAAGTCCATATCCTGGCGGAGCTCCTGACGCCTTTCGGAAAAACGCATGTCAATGCGAGTGGCAAGATGGATGAGTTCATGTAGGTTAGCAGGGATTTCTCGTGCGGCCAGAACATCTTTAATGTTGCTGGATAGGCCTTTTTTAAAGGTCGCGCAGAGGGCCTCATTATTCCAGGATAATTCTGAAGCAAGAGTACGGAATTGTACGGCGTACTCGCCAACGGAAGAATTACCCTGGACCAGGTTCAACAGGGCAGTCTCAGCAGAAGAGGCTCGGGCAGGTTCCTCAAAGACACTTCGAATTTCCGAGAAGAAGGAGTGTATAGAGGCAGTGACGGGGTCATTGCGGTCCCAGAGCGGTGTGGCCCATGACAGAGCTTTTCCAGACAAAAGGCTGACTACGAAAGCCACCTTAGACCTTTCAGTAGGAAACTGGTCCGACATCATCTCCAAGTGCAGGGAACATTGGGAAAGAAAGCCACGGCAGAATTTAGAGTCCCCATCAAATTTATCCGGCAAGGATAGTCGTAGACCAGAAGCGGCCACTCGCTGCGGAGGAGGTGCAGGAGCTGGCGGAGGAGATGATTGCTGAAGCTGTGGTAGTAGCTGCTGTAGCATCACGGTCAGTTGAGACAGCTGTTGGCCTTGTTGCGCTATCTGTTGTGACTGCTGGGCGACCACCGTGGTGAGGTCGGCGACAACTGGCAGAGGAACTTCAGCGGGATCCATGGCCGGATCTACTGTCACGATGCCGGCTGGCAGGTAGTGGATCCTCTGTGCCAGAGAGGGATTGGCGTGGACCGTGCTAGTGGATCGGTTCTAAGTCACTACTGGTTTTCACCAGAGCCCGCCGCAAAGCGGGATGGTCTTGCTGCGGCGGTAGTGACCAGGTCGTATCCACTAGCAACGGCTCAACCTCTCTGACTGCTGAAGATAGGCGCGGTACAAGGGAGTAGACAGAAGCAAGGTCGGACGTAGCAGAAGGTCGGGGCAGGCAGCAAGGATCGTAGTCAGGGGCAACGGCAGGAGGTCTGGAACACAGGCTAGGAACACACAAGGAAACGCTTTCACTGGCACAATGGCAACAAGATCCGGCGAGGGAGTGAAGGGGAAGTGAGGTATAAATAGGGAGTGCACAGGTGAACACACTAATTGGAACCACTGCGCCAATCAGCGGCGCAGTGGCCCTTTAAATCGCAGAGACCCGGCGCGCGCGCGCCCTAGGGAGCGGGGCCGCGCGCGCCGGGACAGAACAGACGGAGAGCGAGTCAGGTACGGGAGCCGGGATGCGCATCGCGAGCGGGCGCTACCCGCATCGCGAATCGCATCCCGGCTGGAGATGGTATCGCAGCGCACCGGGTCAGTGGAGCTGCCCGGAGCGCTGCGGTAGCGAGAGAGAAGCGAGCGCTCCGGGGAGGAGCGGGGACCCGGAGCGCTCGGCGTAACACATATTTACAAAAACTGACAGGCATTTGGTGCCCATCGCTGTACCTCTGTGTAGTATAAAAATTCTTCATTGAAAATAAAATAATTATTACTTAAAATAAATTTTAAACTCTCTATCAAAAAATTATTTTGTCATTTGGGCATCAGCAGAACCTCTTGTAAGATTTCCGCTATAACTCTCATCCCTTCTTCTGAGGTATATTTGAAAACAAGGATACAACATCCAACGTGGCTAGCCACATCTCTTCTTTCCACTCAATTTCTTGCAGCTCTGCTAAAAGTTGACCCGAGTCCCAGAGATAGGAGGATAGCGAAGTCACATACGGCTGGAGTATTCTGTCAACATATTAACCTAAGTGACTTGTAAGTGAATCCACCCCTGCAATTATTGGTCTTCCAGGGGAATGCAAAGGATTTTTTTGTATTCTCTGTAAAATATGGGATCACTGGGTTACTTACTAATAAATAATCTTTCTGCATTTTACTTAAAACGCAGAAAGATTATTTATTAGTAAGTAACCCAGCGTTCCTATATTTTTATATTTTACCTTCTTGAAAGAGGCAGGATTCAGAAAAACACCTGGAGGCACACAGTGGGACGAGTTATCGGAAGTGAACCGGCACGAGGGGAGCTACATCTGTCCGCTCCCCTCGGTAAAGTAAGTGAATACTTTTGGACTCCACTGTGGTCCCCACTGTTTCCTATTAAGATCTAGGAATGTTTTTTTCTTTTTTTGCTATGTTCCTGCCCCTGACAGATGGGACTATTCTTGTGGACTATTAACCAGAGGTTTAATTTTGGCAAGCATGTAGCATTAGAGGTGCAGAAGGTTTTTTTTTTTGCAGCTGTTGCAGCTGGAGCCCGAGGAGGTAATTTTAATTTGCCCCATGTCAGGACACCAGTACTAAAAATAAAGTATGAGGGGTCCAGTTATAAATTTTGCTTTGCGGCTAGGAGATTAAAGTTATCCTTCTGTCTCCAGCCCTCAACTCAATTTTAGTGAAAGAGAAAACAAGGGTTCCCCCAGTGCAATATGTTTCCTGATATTAAGGCAGTAAATTAAAACTTACAGGCTACTACACTTGTAAACTCTATTTCTCACTGTAGTTGTTCTTTAAGTATTAGATATTATATCCCACTTTAATGATATGCCTGTGCTACAGGCAGAACATATCACTGATAAGGGGCCCAAGGTTCTGTATGGATATATTCATACAGCAGAAAGTCAAGACATACTCTCATATTTCTGATGCAGAATTTCCCTGTGCATTGTGTTGAGTTTGTCTTGGTTTTAGATGATGATCATACACTGGGGCTAATGCACATCCTGGCTGCCAGATGCAGTTTCCGGGTGAAAACAGGTTATTAAGTGACATGTTTTTTTTTTGTTGTTGTTTGTTTGTTTTTTATTTTAATGCTAAGATATATATTTTGTTGAAAATCATAGGCCATTGCATTGGAGCACATTTAATTTTGCTAATTAGTGTACATAGATTTGTTTGTAGTTGCCATTGAGCTAAGGGCATACGAAATACAGATTCTAATAGCTTTCATTATTAAATGCTCTTTTGGGTATACCCATGAAGTTAGCGCCCCCCCCCCCCCCCCCCCCCCTTAGTGGTAGCTACAGTCATAATTGTTTCATTTAACTCAGAGGAAAGCAGAGCACTTATTGCCCTGCTTCCTACTTCCAACTAGTCTTGGCAGGTACAGCCCATTCAACCAATTACTGACTTCAGATGGGCCACCACTCAGGCCATTGATAAGCTGAGCTTTCGTCTCTACCAAAACAAATCCGTTTCAGGAGTAAGAAGAAGAGTGACATGTGGGGGACCAGAAGACCTCCCAGGAGGAGCTGCATGTGACTTAGGTAGGTGAATATGCTTTCTTTTATGGCACCTTCAGCATTAAAAATAGTATATATCTATTTTCCGTGTACATCAATACTGAAAAAATGACAACAAATTTTGCTACAGACAGATTTTTGGCAACTGTTCATTTGTAATTGTATTTATTTATTTTTTTACAGTAAAGTTTCTTAAAAATATTTTAGTGGTACTTAGCAAATACAAAATTTAGATTTATCTGTTAATAATTATGTAATTCTACAGAGAGTTTAGTAAAGTTGAATAGTAAGATATTGTAGCCTATGGAAACCTTTAACAAAGCATTTTTTTTAATTCTTGATTGTACTTACTATAGTCAAAAAAAAATACTAAATAAATAACATTTTCTCCATAAGTCTTTATTAAAAATCCTGCTTACTTTTGCTTGTACAGCTTGTACAACATGCTGTGTAACCTCTAGTTTCTCTGTATACTTGTACAGTGGTCTTTCAACTTACAATGGCCTCATGTTACAATATTTTCACCATATAATGAAATGGTTAAAACATCTGAATTACTAGATTGCATGCACTGACTGGCTGTCTGGTGGCGTCCCCTACAGTACAGGGAGGTACTACATGTTATGTCCTATTTTTACCTGTGCCAGGGTAAGCTGCTCCTCCTTGTATCTGCTGTACTTTCTCATTGCAGCCTTTCTTACTTCAATATTTCTCCCCTGTCCACTATCTGAGCTGATCTATAAACTCTCCCCTACTTTTATCTCTAACACTGGGAGAACAGAAACTCCAAAAGAGGTTAGTCAGACTCTGACCAACTTATATAATCTTTGTCTAATTAGCAGCTCAATGGAAGGAAATTTCCATTGGAGACTGCTGTATATAAAAAGTTGTTTAATTTTGCATTAAGGGAACAAATGAACAATAACAAAAAATAGTGTAAATGTGTTCACCCTCCTTTGGGCTTTTTCTATTGGCAAACCCTTTAAAGAATCAGACTACATGTGATGCACAAGTGATTTCAGCATGCAGCAATTTCTGCTTTCCAGTATAACACTCCGCTAGAGATTATGCTGACTAGACTGCTAGACTACTTATTTCTACTTAAAGGGGTTCCTCTTAGAAAACAATAAAATAACCCAAAATATGTTGCATAATATTTAAAGAGTGTTGAGCAAAATATTTTTTTTCCCAGAAACTGTTACTCTTGTGTTGTGTCTGGTATTACACCTTTTTACTGTACATGAATGGTATTGTTTATACAAAACTACAACAAATGGTATTTGCTTTTAAGGGGACCTGTCAACATGAAAATGCTATGTAGTCTATCAGTATTAAGTTATAGAGCTGAGCAGATTGATAGATATCTTTGTAGGAAAAAAATCATTTTTTTCTGCTCCTCCTGCACTTTCATGTGCTGTTGATAAAGCTGTGGTGTCCACAAGGAGGATGGGAGTAGTAGTGCAGAGCACGTTGGGGTATATGTACACCTAGCAGCCTATGAGGTCTAAGCCTATGGGATCACAATAGCTTTGTAATCTGAATGAGCCCTCTTTATGCTCCCGTTGTCTCTTGTTGACTTTTGTAATTGGGGGTCTGCACAGTAACGGAACTCTTAAACTCAGGGTACACTGTGGAGTGTCTGGGTGTTGGTGTACCTGTAATCATAGGTTTGAAAGACTTGAACCACACACAGATGTAAACTTAAATCAAAAATAAAACTTTACGAACCCCTCTGTGCACACCAATACAACATATACAGACTCCTTATATCACAGGGTAGTGATAAGTTTACATTAAGCCTTTAGCTTCAGTGTATACAGTTTGGGCATAATCCCCTTTCATAGTCATAAGATTAACACTACTGAGAGGGGTCTTCACTTGCCCCACTGCGAGGTATGCGTAGAAGACTTCACAAACTATTACCTGTGTTATGATTTCCTATCGTAGGGTGCAAGGTAAAAAAAAAAAAGGTTGTAAGACACTGACCAGATGCCTGCAAAGAGTCTGGGGAAAGCAGATAGGTCCTTTTATGCCTTACATTGTTTCTGACTTGAAATTATTTGTTATACCTGATACCCCATTCAGCATTCACTGGAGACAGTTCATGGGTAATAAACCTCCTAAACACCACAAGATGCCATGCTTTACCATGACAGACCCAGAGATGACTAAACTTGGTAAACAACTTGAACAGGATGACACAGGATGAACAGGAAGAGCCAGGGCTATATGCTTACTGTACAATAGGCTTTGCTTGCAGGGACACACACTTAAAAGGACTAGACTAGTTTAGACTGGTTTTGGCCCTGTGGAAAGAGAGGGCTGGACTTGGAAACGTCTCCCTTCCAAACATTATAAAGGCTTCTGAGCAGAAGCCTTCTTGAGAACGGATCAATTTTTTCAACCATTGGTGGCAGTACAAAGAAAGTTAACCTTTATATGACTATGACTTAAAGGGGTACTCTGGTGGAAAACTTTTTTTTTTCTTTTAAATCAACTGGTGCCAGAAAGTTAAACAGATATGTAAATGGCTTCTATTAAAAATCTTAATTCTTCCAGTACTTATTAGCTGCTGAATACTACAGAGGACATTCTTTTCTTTTTAGAACACAGAGCTCTCTGCTGACATCATGAGCACAGTGCTCTCTGCTGACAGCTCTGTCCATTTTAGGTACTGTCCAGAGCAGCATATGTTTGCTATGGGGATTTTCTCCTACTCTGGACAGAGATGTCAGCAGAGAGCACTGTGCTCGTAATCTCAGCAGAGAGTTCTGTGTTCCAAAAAGAAAATAATTTCCTCTGTAGTGTTCAGCAGCTAATAAGTACTGGAAGTATTAAGATTTTGTAATATAAATAATTTACAAATCTGTTTAACTTTCTGGCACCAGTTGATTGAAAAGCACCAGTTGATTGAAAAAAAAAAAAAAGTTTTCCACCGAAGTACCCCTTTAACACCTTAGTGTTTAACACCTTAATGGGTTTAACTAGATAGACTCACTCTACAGCTGCATTACAGTCTCTATTTCTCAGCAACTGGTAGATGGGTACTGGGACACTGTAATGTGACAGGTTCCCTTTAATATTAATACACCAGATTGGCTTTTAATATGTAGTCAGGTGCTCATCAGATATGTACAACAAATAATTAATAAATAAATAATAAGTAATACATTGCAGTCTGTTTCTAATGTACAGTTCTGTAAAATCTTGACAAATGAAAAGTTTGTATCTTTTATCTGTAAAAATGGATATAGCTTATTTATTGAATGAGTAAGGTAAGTTTTGGAAATCTATCAGTTGTATGTGCTGCTAAGACCTGCAGACACCAATGGATAGATGTTAGGGTACAAAATAAAATTGTATCTTTCATGAGGGCAGTTATATGGGCATTGTTATGAACTATATATATATATATATATATATATATATATATATATATATATATATGTTGTAGTACTTATGTATTACAACATATCTCTAATATACATCAATACTTTTTTTTGTGTTTAAAATATTGTATCTTCTATTTGAAATCTGGCCGCTAGGGGTCTCCCTCCTAGTTGCCGGCTGCAGCCTGCTGTGATGTCACAGCTGAATTCGGACCTATCCTGGCAGGGCAATCGGTCCAAATTCAGTCAGCCTGCGCTCGCTCCCTGCCTGTCAATCAGACAGGCGAGAGCGAGAGCTGTGAATGCTGGGGCTGCGTGCATTGGCTCACACGCAGCCCACCCTCGGCAGGGATATCTTTCATGGTGTGAGGTGGAAATTTGCGCCTTGTGCAGACTTGCGTCCGCTCCTCCCCTCAGCGCTCCAAAAAATTCCGAAACTAAAGCTGGGTGAGAGGGCAGAGCAAGGGAGAGCAGGGGAAGAGAGGAGGTACACACACCCCTCATTTCCCCTCTAACTGCTCAGCCTTCAGAGGTTGCAAGTCTGCACGGGAGAAAGAAAACAGAGCAGGGGAGAGAGGACATACACGTCTCCCTCATCTCCTCCCTGAGCTCTGCCTGTGTTCACTGAATGGAACAGGATGACAAAGTGCACGGGCTGGGGATTTATAGACTGCAGGGGCTGGGGAATAAATCTCTGACTAGGGATGATTTCTATGTTGACGATGCTACTATATTCCTCCTCCCTGGGTACCACATGAACTGCTAAACAGGGAGGAGGAGACCCCGTCAGTGAATTTTGTAGCGAGGTCTGGTTGCCTGAAAACCTGGTCAAAGACAAGAAGAGTATACCAGAAGTGTGAATGCAAAGGTTGTTGGTATAAAGGAAAGTATCTACAGTTGATGAAAAAAACTGAGGCAGTACTAGAAATCTTACCCTAAAATTGTACCTGTCATTTGCAAGTAGTCACAGTTCATGTGGAGCCCAGTGATGTGAACAACTTAAATTCATTGGAAGAGAATTTATTTTCTCAATGAAAAGTACATGTTTATTGTTCTTAGTTATTTATTGTATTATGTTGTATGATGTTTGGAAAAGGCTGTACTGTGAAAGAGGTAGTGTTCCAACAAAAATTCTGAAATTGAACTGTATTGGCCACACAGTGGTCAAGAACCACATTTTACTAGCATTTAGTAGCATGCACATCTGTATGTCTATAGCCCTGACTGGTCTGAAGGAACTCCTTGAGAAAGTAGGGCCTACCAACAGTAAGGATATATGGAGATGCCAGGACCATCATATACTGTATAAAATGCCAGTGAAACCCTGTAAAATATATCTTGATAGGTTAACCTGTGGTAGAGGGTAGCCTCTAAGAGATCCATAGTGACAGTTTCTGTTCTGGCAAGACCAGTTAGCCATCTTAAGTGTAAATTTTTGACCATAGTGACAGTTTTTGTTCTGGCAAGACCAGTTAGCCATTTTTAGAGGACATTTTGGACCATTTATTGTGTGATACATGATTCTTTTGTAAGAGACTGCAAGAGAAAATATTCAGTCGGTGTTCTGCTACTGTTCATCTGTTCAAAAACATTTACCCACCAAGTGTGAGAGAAACCAGTTAGCATATTGTACCATTTAAATGCTCCACTCTGCATCTGGTCCCCTTTCCTCCACATGTGCAATAGCATGGCCACAGGTGGTATGATGCTCAGTGGAGCTCCATTCTGCAGTGGAGGAGGCTTTACTATGATACATCATCATGAATTCAGGGCTTAGGAACGCCCTTATGCACCAAGCTCCTTTATTGGCATATACTGAATAACGAGCAATATGGACAAACGGAGGCAGGAAGAGAAGAACAGTAAGTAAGTAAGTATCATTTTCTTCAGTGTTAGTTTCATTAGCAGTTCATCACATTTGCACTTGTGCTACAGTACACAGTAAGTAAAAAGTTGCTTGTGACTCATTGGAAAAATACAGCGGAACTTCTGGTCACTATGTAAACTTTATAGTACATTACAGCTTGACGGGCTTACGAATATGTTGAGCCAGTTTGCTTATGTAATGTGTTCCTTATTTAGGATGCCTCCAGACCTCCACTACGCATCCCTACCTCAGCTTACACAGATATTGTTTGATAATGGTCCGATGAGGAATGAAATGTTGCTTGCATCTACTTGGCTGGACAATATAAATATTGCTATCCCATTTTCAGAATGGAATACATGACTACATACAATAACTTTAAAGGGGTACTCCGCCCCTAGACATCTTATCCCCTATCTAAAGGATAGGGGATAAGATGTCTGATCGCAGGGGTCCTGCTGCTGACGACCTCATGATCTTCCTGCTGCACCCGTAATTCGTTTAGAGCATCTGGTGCAGTGCCGGAGGCTCGTGACATCACGGTTACGCCCGCTCATGACTTCATGGCCACGCCCTTCAATGCAAGTCTACAGGAGGGGACGTGATGGCATTGAGGGGGCGTGGCCATGATGTCACGAGCATCCGCCCCGCATCACCAGTCATCCGGCATGGAGTGTAGTTCGCTCCTTGCACTGGATGTCTTGGGTACTGCAGGTAAGATTGCGGGGGTCCCCAGCGGTGGGATCCTTTGGATAGGTGATAAGATGTATAGGGGCGGAGTACCCCTTTAACCAACAGGAGCAAACCGGACATCAGTCATTTTTTAGCCTCCACTTATAATGTAGACTTTTTTACCAATGCTATTGAAGAAGAGAGCACTGAACTTTCTATTGTAACTGTATTTGTATAGATCTGATTTCGGTTTTATGGCCATGCTAACTACCAGTGTAAATATCATCGTATTTCAGGGTGGAATATCTTCTCACCTGATCTACAGGAAACAGAGACTCCAGTAAATTGTACAATGCGTCTTCTGTTAAACAAAGCTCAGGGGATGGAACAATACAGCAAGAGTACCTTGCGCAATTATTTGAAATATGGTATGAACGTCAAATGCCAAAATGTCTCTATTATTGCCTTAAATTGTTGAAACCCCGCCATGAAATGCCATAAATAACAGGTGCTGGTTTGTTTCTCCATGTATGATAGCAGGTGTAGTTATGCAGAATATCAAATAGAGATCTGACCCACAATGTTATTATCCAGATATAGATATACAGTAGGAAATGTTTCCAAAATGATTCACTTATCCAATATCACTCTGATATGTAACATTCAATCACTTCTTGTATTTAAATTATTACAAAAAATGACCCTGCTAATATAGTAATAAAGTTTTACAATGAGCCCATTGTCAGGAGACGTGACTCTGAATGCTAGTCTCCAGCTAAATGACAGTGGGTATATAGGTGGCAGATTTCTGGGTGGGAATACAGAGTAATACAGACACCACTAATTTGGAATTGTAAGTAACTGAATTGGTGTGGGATAACCAAAGGTGGTAAGTCTGCAAAGGCTGTGGACTTTACCAGTCATATATTAACCTTAAGGACCCAGTCATTTTGGCCTTAATGGGGTACTCCGTTGAAAACATCTTATCCCCTATCCAAAGGGGTGAGACCCCCACAATCTCCTGGCCAGCAGTGGCGGCATCCGGAAAAATGAAAGCTGGAAAATGGAAGCTTGCAGCTTCCGCATTTGTGATTTCACGCCACGCCCCCTTCATTTATGTCTATTGGTGGGGGAGTGACGGCCAGTACATAGCCATCACTCCTCCTCCCATAGACATGAATGGAGAGGGCGTGGTGGCTGGCATTGCCAGTCATCGGACACGGAGCAGAGTTCACCCCATGCACCAAATGACAGGGCTGCCACAGGGAAGGTCACAGGGTTCACCAGCAGTGGTATCCTGGGGATCTAACATCTTATCCTCTATCCTTTGGATAGGGGATAAGATGTTTTCAGAAGAGTACCCCTTTAAAGACACAGCCAATTGAGGGCCTGTTTTTTGCATGACCAATTGTACTTTGTAATGACATCACTCATTTTACCATAAAACGTACGGAAAACTCAAAAATATATTATTTGTGTAAGGAAAATAAAAAGAATTTTGGAGGGTTTCGTTTTCACGCTTGACACTTTATGGTAAAAATTACATGTTTTCTTTATTTTTGTGTTTTTTTTTGGGGGGGGGGGGGGTTTGGTGTCACTTTTGCATAGCTGTGAAAATTTGATAGCATTTTATTATTTTTCCTTTTTTTTACCCTTACGCCATTCACCATACGGGGTTATTTACATTAGATGTTGATAGTTCAGACATTTATGCATGCTGCAATACCAAATATGTTTGAAATGTTTACACTTTTTGGGGTAAAAAGTGAAAAAGGGTCAGTTTACATTTTTTATTGTAGGAGAAGCTTTTTCATATATATTTTTTTTTTATTCTTTTCACACTTTTCATGTCCCCATAGGGGACTATTTATAGCAATCATTAGATTGCATATACTATTCAGTGCTATGCATAGTCATAGCACTGATCAGTATTATTGGCGATCTTCTTCTCTGGTCTACTCGATGTCAGACCAGATAAGAAGACTCCGGGAGAGAGGCGAAGGCAGGTGAGGGGACCTCTGGGGGCCATCTTGGATGATCGGATCCCCGCAGCCTTGCCAAGGGCGTTCTGATCATCCATTCAAAGTGCTGCATTGCTGCAGATGACATGATCTTTATTGAACACGGCATCTGAGGGATTAATGGCAGACATCAGCACGATCGCTTATGTCCGCCATTATCGGTGGGTTCCTGGCTGCTGATAGCAGCCAGGACCTGCGGTGCATGATGCGAGCACCATTTCTGTGTTCGCATCATGTACAGGATGTAAATGCACGTCCTGGTGTGCTAAGTCCCAGCGGACCAGGACATACATTTACGTCCAATGTCCTTAAAGGGGTACTCCGGTGGAAAACATTTTTGGTCTTTTAAAGGGGTACTCGGCCCCTAGACATCTTATCCCCTATCCAAAGGATAGGGGATAAGATGTCAGATCACGGGGGTCCTGCCGCTGGGGACCCCCGGGATCTACCATGCAGCCCCACCTTTAGCGGCTTCTGGAACGGCTGGAGGCCCTCAGGCTGAGGCCATCTCGACCACGAGGATGGAGCATAATGACGTCATGGCTACGCCCCTGTGTGATGTCATGCTCCGCCCCCTTAATGCAAGTCTATTGGAGGGGCGTGACAGCTGTCACGCCCCCTCCCATAGGCTTGCATTGAGGGGGCGGAGCATGATGTCACTATGCTCCGTCCCCGTGATTGCCAGTAATCAGACCCGGAGCGAACACGCTCCGGGGACTGATTCTAACGGGGTGCGGCGTGGAAGATCCCGGGGCTCCCCAGCGGCGGGCCCCCTGTGATCAGGCATCTTATCCCCTATCCTTTGGATAATCCTGTCAGTACTTATTAGCAGCTGTATACTACAGAGGAAATTCTTTCTTTTTGGATTTCTTTTCTGTCTGTCCACAGTGCTCTCTGCTGACACCTTTGTCTGTCAGGAACTGTCCAGAGTAGGAGAAAATCTCCATAGCAAACCTATGCTGCTCTGGACAGAGGTGTCAGCAGAGAGCACTGTGGACAGACAGAAGAGAAGTTAAAAAAGAAAAGAATTTCCTCTGTAGTATGCAGCTGCTAATAAGTACTGGAATGATTAAGATTTTTTAATAGAAGTAATTTACACATTTTAACTTTCTGGCACCAGCTCATTAAAAAAAAAAAACATAAATAAATAAAGGTTTCCTTGGGAGTACCCCTTTAACCCCTTAGGGACCAAGCCCATTTTCATCTTAACCCCTTAAGGACCAGGGTTTTTTCCGTTTTTGCACTTTCGTTTTTTCCTCCTTACCTTCAAAAAAAAATGTCTTTAAATTTTGGACCTAAAATTCCAAATGATGGCTTATTTTTTGTGCCACCAATTCTACTTTGTAATGACATCAGTCATTTTACCCAAAAATCTACGTTGAAAGGGAAAGAAAAATCATTGTGCGACAAAATGGAAGAAAAAACACCATTTTGTAACTTTTGGGGGCTTCCGTTTCTATGCAGTAAATTTTTCAGTAAAAATGACAACTACTCTTTATTCTGTAGGTCCCTACTTATATAGGTTTGATTTTGTCGTACTTCTGGAAAAAATCATAACTACATGCAGGCAAATGTATACGTTTAAAATTGTCCTCTTCTGACCCCTATAACTTTTTTATTTTTTCGTGTATGGAGCGGTATGAGGGATAATTTTTTGCGGCGTGATCTGAAGTTTTTAGCGGTACCATTTTTGCTTTGATGACTTTTTGATTTCCTTTTTATAAATTTTTTCATTATATAAAAGTGACCAAAAATACGCTATTTTGGACATTGGAATTTTTTTTTTCGCGTACGCCATTGACTGTCCGGTTTAATTAACAATACATTTTTATATTTCAGACATTTTCACATGCGGCGTTTATTTTTATTTACACAGTTTTTTTTTTAATGGGAAAAGGGGGGTGATTCAAACTTTTATTAGTGAAGGTGTTAAATGATCTTTATTAACTTTAAAATAATTTTTTTTTTTTGCAATTTTATAGCTCCCATAGGGGGCTATAACGCTGCACACACTGATCTTTTACATTGATCAATGGTTTCTCATAAGAAACCATTGATCGATGATTCTGCCGCTGGACTGCTCATGCCTGGAGCAGTCATTTGGCAATCGGACACCAGGAGGCAGGTAAGGGGACCCTCTTCGTGTCCTACAGCTGTTCGGGACGCAGCGATTTCACCACGGCGGTCCGGACAGCCCCTGAGCTAACCAGCATTAGTTTACTTTCACTTAAGATGTGGCGATCAACTTTGAACAAGGAGTTGTAATAGCACGTGGCACCGCGATCAGTGCTACGCGTTATTAGCCATGGCCCCGCATTATAGAAAGGGAAAGGACCCAGGACGTACAAGTGTGCCCTTGGTTCTTAACAGGTTAAGGACCAGAGCATTTTTTGCACATCTGACCACTGTCACTTTAAGCATTAATAACTCTGGGATGCTTTTACTTATGAATTTAATTCCGAGAAAGTTTTTTCGTGACATATTCTACTTTAACATAGTGATAAATTTTCATTGTTTGGTGAAAAATTCCAAAATTTCATGAAAAATGTTCTAAATCGAAAATTTTACGGGACCAGTTCAGTTTTGAAGTGGATTTGAAGGGCCTTCATATTAGAAATACCCAATAAATGACCCCATTATAGAAACTGCACCCCTCAAAGTATTTAAAATGACATTCAGAAATTTTGTTTACCCTTTGGGTGTTTCACAGGGATAGCAGCAAAGTGAAGGAGAAAATTCTAAATCTTAATTTTTTACACTCGCATATTCTTGTAGACTCAGTTTTTTTATTTTTACAAGAGGTAATAGGAGAAAAAGCCCACAAAATGTGTAACAAGGGGTCCAGTGAGCCTTAACACCCCATAGGTGTTTGACGACTTTTGCTTAAGGTCGGATGTGTAAATGAAAATTGTTATTTTTTCACTAAAGTGCAGTTTTTCCCCAAATTTACAATTTTTACAAAGGGTAATGGGAGAAAATGCCTGTAACCCCATCTCTTCTGAGTATGGAAATACCCCATGTTAGGATGTAAAATGCTCTGCGCGAGAACTACAATGCTCAGAAGAGAAGGAGTCACATTTGGCTTTTGGAAAGCAAATTTTGCTGAAATGGTTTTTGGAGGGGCATGTCACATTTAAGAAGCCCTTATGGTGCCAGAACAGCAAAACAAAAAAACATATGACATACTATTTGGGAAACTACACCCCTCAAGGAACGTAACAAGGGGTACAGTGAGCCTTAACACTCCACAGGTGTTTGACGCCTTTTTGTTAAATTCGGATGTGTAAACGAAAATATTTTTTTTACATTTTTGCAAGGGGTAATTGGAGAAAATGCTCCCCAAAATGTGTAACCCCATTTCTTCTAAGTATGGAAATTCCCCATATGTGGATGTAAAGTGCTCTGTGGGCGAACTACAATGCTCAGAAGAGGAGGAGCGCCATTGAGCTTTTGGAATGGAAGTCAGGGGCCATGTGCATTTACAAAGCCCCCCGTGGTGCCAGAATAGTGCCCCCCCACATGTGACCCCATTTTGGAAACTACACCCCTCACAGAATGTAATAAGGGGTGCAGTGAGCATTTACACCCCACTGCCGTTTGACAGATCTTTGGAACCGTGGGCTGTGCAAATGAAAAATTACATTTTTCATTTTCACGGACCACTGTTCCAAAAATCTGTCAGACACCTGTGGGGCGTAAAAGCTCACTGTACCCCTTATTACGTAATATGAGGGGTGTAGTTTCCAAAATGGGGTCCATTGTTCTGGCACTATGGGGGCTTTGTAAACACGTGGTCTTCAATTCCAGACAAATTTTCTCTCCAAAAGCCCAATGGCGCTCCTTCTCTTCTGAGCATTGTAGTGCACCCGCAGAGCACTTTATATGTACATATGGGGTATGTTCTTACTCAAAAGAAATGGGGCTACAAATTTTGGGGGTCTTTTTTCCTATTTTCCCTTGTGAAAATGAAAACTTTAGGGTAACACCAGCATTTTAGTGAAAAAATATATTTTTTTTTTCATTTTCCCATCCAAATTTAACAAAAATTCGTCAAAAACACCTGTGGTGCGTTTAGGCTCACTTTACCCCTTGTTACGTTAAGTGAGGGGTTTGGTTTCCAAAATGGGGTCACACGTGGGTATTTTTTTTTTCCGTTTATGTCAGAACCGCTGAAAAATCAGCCACCCCTATGCAAATCACCAATTTGGGCCTCAAATGTACATAGTGCGCTCTTACTCCTGAGCCTTGTTGTGCGTCCGCAGAGCATTTTACGCCCACATATGGGGTATTTCCGTACTCATGAGAAATTGCGTTACAAATTTTGGGGGTCTTTTTTTCTTTTTACCTCTTGTGAAAATAAAAAGTATGGGGGAAACACCAGCATGTTATTGTCATTTTTTTTTTACATTAATAGGCTGGTGTAGACCCCAAATTTTCCTTTTCATAATGGGTAAAAGGAGAAAAAGCCCCCAAAAATGTGTAGTGCAATTTCTCCTGAGTACTGAAATACCCCATATGTGGCACTAAATTAAACAAGTTTCCTTGAAATACGACAGGGCTCCAAAATGAGAGAGCGCCATGCGCATTTAAGGACTAAGTTAGGGATTGCATAGGGGTGGACATAGGGGTATTCTACACCTGTGGTGTTTTTAGGCTCACTTTACCCCTTGTTACTATCCGTGAGGGGTGTGGTTTCCAAAATGGGGTCACACCTGGGTATTTTTTTTTTCCGTTTATGTCAGAACCGCTGAAATATCAGCCACCCCTATGCAAATCACCAATTTGGGCCTCAAATGTTCATAGTGCGCTCTTACTCCTGAGCCTTGTTGTGCGTCCGCAGAGAATTTTACGCCCACATATGGGGTATTTCCGTACTCATGAGAAATTGCGTTACAAATTTTCGGGGTCTTTTTTTCTTTTTACCTCTTGTGAAAATAAAAAGTATGGGGCAACACCAGCATGTTAGTGTAATTTTTTTTTTTTTACACTAATAGGCTGGTGTTGACCCCAAATTTTCCTTTTCATAATGGGTAAAAGGAGAAAAAGCCCCCAAAAATTTGTAGTGCAATTTCTCCTGAGTACGGAAATACCCCATATGTGGCACTAAACTAAACAAGTTTCCTTGAAATACGACAGGGCTCCAAAATGAGAGAGTGCCATGCGCATTTAAGGACTAAATTAGGGATTGCATAGGGGTGGACATAGGGGTATTCTACACCAGTGATTCCCAAACAGGGTGCCTCCAGCTGTTGCTAAACTCCCAGCATGCCTGGACAGTCAGTGGCTGTCCGGAAATGCTGAAAGTTTTTGTTTTGCAACAGCTGGAGGCTCCATTTTGGAAACACTGCCGTACGATACGTTTTTCATGTTTATTGGGGGAGACAGTGTAAGGGGGTGTATATGTTGTGTTTTATCCTTTATTATGTGTTAGTGTAGTATAGTGTAGTCTTTTTAGGGTACATTCACATAGGTGGGGGTATACAGTGCGTTTTGTGCTAGGAGTTTGCGCTGCGGCAGAATATTTGCCGCAGCTCGAATTTGAAGCACTGTAAACCCGCCCGTGTGAATGTACCCTGTACATGCACATGGGGGGGGGGGCAAACCTCCAGCTGTTATAAAACTACAACTCCCAGCATGCACTGACAGACCATGCATGATGGGAGTTGAACTTTTGCAACAGCTGGAGGCACACTGGTTGGAAAACCTTCAGTTAGGTTCTGTTACCTAACTCAGGACTTGCCATCCAGTGTGCCTCCAGCTGTTGCAAAACTTTTACTCCCAGCATGTTCTGATCGCCGAAGGGCATGCTGGGAGATGCAGTTATACAACAACTGGAGGTACGTAACTACAACTCCCAGCATGCCGAGACAACACTTTGCTGTTCGTGCATGCTGGGAGATGTAGTTTTGCAAGATCTGAAGGGCCACAGTTTAGAGACCACAGTGATCTCTAGACTGTGGCCCTGCAGATGTTGCAAAACTACAAATCCCAGCATGCCCAGAGAGCAAACAGCTGTCTGGACATGCTGGGAGTTGTAGTTTTGAAAATCTGGAGGGCTACAGTTTAGAGACCACTGTATAGTGGTCTCATAACTGTAGCCCTCCAGATGTTGCTAGGCAACAACTCACCGTCTTCCGCAGGATCACTGCACCAGGAAGCTGCATCTCTGTCCTCTGCCGCCCACCACCAATTGCCGCTAGTAAGTGACCTCCGGCGCTGGTTACATCACGGTTCCCCTGCTCTGCCCGGACTACAGTGGATGGGCAGAGCAGGGAACCGAACTTTAACCCTTTCATGACCCAGGGTTTTTCCGTTTTTTGCACTTTCGTTTTTCTTCCTTACCTTTAAAAAATCATAACTCTTTCAATTTTGCACCTAAAAATCTGCATTATGGCGTATTTTTTGCGCCACCAATTCTACTTTGTAATGACATCAGCCATTTTACCTTCATTCAGCATGCTGCAGGCTTAGAAAGTGGAGGGATAGAGAAGCTGCTCCTGCTGTAATAGGGAAAGCGATAGCTAGGTTGCTGCTAGGTGCACTAGTCTAACATCTGCTTTAAGGTCAGCACCCAAAAAAGTCCTTTTTAGGGCTCAAATATCAGTCCGTGTGTCTTGCAACAGCTGGAGGCACCCTGGTTGGGAGGGAACCGCTGGTTAAAAGGGGTACTCCAGTGTAAAACTTAAGTTCCTTCAAGCAACTAACTACAGTATTAAAAGGGCTATAAGTTCAGTCCGTGTGTCTTGCAACAGCTGGAGGCACCCTGGTTGGGAGGGAACCGCTGGTTAAAAGGGGTACTCCAGTGTAAAACTTAAGTTCCTTCAAGCAACTAACTACAGTATTAAAAGGGCTATAAGTTCAGTCCGTGTGTCTTGCAACAGGTGGAGGCACCCTGGTTGGGAAGGAACCACTGGTTAAAAGGGGTACTCCGGTGTAAAACTTAATTTCCTTCAAGCAACTAACTACAGTATTAAAAGGGCTATAAGTTCAGTCCATGTGTCTTGCAACTGCTGGAGGCACCCAGGTTGGGGACCTCTGCTTGAAAGGGGAACTCCGCTGGCAACCTTTTTTGCTCATTGTCACACTAGTGCAAATCACATTTGGTGTGACAGTTGTTCAAATAAAAAAAAAACTTTTTGGGCTGTGAAATGAAACCAGTGCTGCCTAAAGGGGGGCTCTAACTATGTGCTGCCTAATATGGGGGAATCTATGTGCTGCCTAAAGGGGGATCTAAATATGTGCTGCCTAAAGGGGGCTCTATGTGCTGCCTAAAGGGAGGCTCTAACTATGTGCTGCCTAATATGGGGGAATCTATGTGCTGCCTAAAGGGGGGCTCTATGTGCTGCCTAAAGGGGGGATCTAACTATGTGATGCCTAAAGGGGGGATCTAACTATGTGCTGCCTAAATGGGGCTCTATGTGCTGCCTAAAGGGAGGCTCTAACTATGTGCTGCCTAATATGGGGGCATCTATGTGCTGCCTAAAGGGGGGCTCTATGTGCTGCCTAAAGGGGGGCTCTAACTATGTGCTGCCTAACATGGTGGAATCTATGTGCTGCCTAAAGGGGGGATTTAACTATGTGATGCCTAAAGGGGGATCTAACTATGTGCTGACTAAAGGGGGCTCTATGTGCTGCCTAAAGGGAGGCTCTACCTATGTGCTGCCTAAAGGGGGGCTCTAACTATGTGCTGCCTAATATGGGGGAATCTATGTGCTGCCTAAAGGGGGATCTAACTATGTGATGCTTAAAGGGGGGCTCTATGTGCTGCCTAAAGGGGGCTAAAGCACGTTATTCCAAAGAATTTAGGAATAATAGGTGATTTATGCCCTTTATGGATTAAAATCAGACTCTGCATCAACTATGTAATTTTCCATGGGAGTTTTGCCATGGATCCCCCTCCGGCACGCCACAGTCCAGGTATTAGTCCCCTTGAAACAACTTTTAAATCACTGTTGTGGCCAGAAAGGGTCCCTGTGGGTTTTAAAATTCGCCTGCCCATTGAAGTCAATGGCGGTTCGCCCGATTCGCCGGTTGGCGAACATTTGCGGAAGTTCGCGTTCGCCGTTCGTGAACCGAAAATTTTATGTTCGTGACATCACTAAAAGGGAATAAACATGTGTATAGCAAAACATGTGTTACTACAATCCTTTTCTGGGAGATATACTTAATTTTCTTATAAAATTTCAGGGGTGCCAACATTTACGACCATGACTGTATGGGGGACTATCTACTAACTACATAGCTATTTTGGAAACTATCAACTAAAATGTGGGCTTTGTACCACCTAGATAATATGGAGGTGGATAACTACTTAGCTAATATGATGTGGCTACCTACCTACCTAGATAATACTGGGGAGATACCAACCAAGCTAATATGGGAGGATGACCTACCTGAAATTGGGGGTTACCTACCTAATGTGGGGTTTACTTACCTACCCAATTGGGGCCTTCCTGTCTATTAAATGGAGTGATTTTGCTATCTGGGAGTCAACCTTGTTACGCCTAGCGCTCCGGGCCCCCGCTCCTCCCCGGAGCGCTCACGGCGTCTTTCTCCCTGCAGCTCCCCGGTCAGTCCCGCTGACCGGGAGCGCTGCTCTGTCATGGCCGTTGGGGATGCGATTCGCACAGCGGGACGCGCCCGCTCGCGAATCGCATCCCAGGTCACTTACCCGTTCCCGTCCCCTGCTGTCATGTGCTGGCGCGCGCGGCTCCGCTCTCTAGGGCGCGCGCGCGCCAGCTCCCTGAGACTTAAAGGGCCAGTGCACCAATGATTGGTGCCTGGCCCAATTAGCTTAATTGGCTTCCACCTGGTCCCTGACTATATCTAACCTCCTCCCATGCACTTCCTTGCCGGATCTTGTTGCCCTTGTGCCTAGTGAAAGCGTTTTGTGTGTTTAAAGCCTGTGTACCAGAACTTCTGCTATCTCCCCTGACTACGAACCTTGCCGCCTGCCCCCGACCTTCTGCTACGTCCGACTTTGCTTCTGCCTACTCCCTTGTACCTCGCCTATCTTCAGCAGCCAGAGAGGTGAGCCGTTGCTAGTGGATACGACCTGGTCACTACCGCCGCAGCAAGACCATCCCGCTTTGCGGCGGGCTCTGGTGAAAACCAGTAGTGTCTTAGAACCGGTCCACTAGCACGGTCCTCGCTATCCCTCTCTGGCACAGAGGATCCACCTCCTGCCAGCCGGCATCGTGACAGTAGATCCGGCCATGGATCCCGCTGACGTCCCTCTGCCTTATATCTCTGATATCACCACGGTGGTCGCCCAGCAATCCCGACAGATCGCCCATCTAACCCACCAGCTGTCGGAAGTATTCACCATTGTGCAGCAACTTCAGTCGCAACTTCAGCAGCAATCATCTCCTCCGCCAGCTCCTGCACCCCTTCCGCAGCGAGTGGCCACTCCTAGCCTCCGCCTGTCCTTGCCGGACAAATTTAATGGGGACTCTAAGTTTTGCCGTGGCTTTCTTTCGCAATGTTCCCTGCACATGGAGATGATGTCGGACCAGTTTCCTACTGAAAGGTCTAAGGTGGCTTTCGAAGTCAGCCTTCTGTCTGGAAAAGCTCTGTCATGGGCCACACCGCTCTGGGACCGCAATGACCCCGTCACTGCCTCTGTACACTCCTTCTTCTCGGAAATTCGAAGTGTCTTTGAGGAACCTGCCCGAGCCTCTTCTGCTGAGACTGCCCTGCTGAACCTGGTCCAGGGTAATTCTTCCGTTGGCGAGTACTCCATACAATTCCGTACTCTTGCTTCTGAACTTTCCTGGAATAATGAGGCCCTCTGCGCGACCTTTAAAAAAGGCCTATCCAGCAACATTAAAGATGTTCTGGCCGCACGAGAGACTCCTGCTAACCTGCATGAACTCATTCATCTAGCCACTCGCATTGACATGCGTTTTTCTGAGAGGCATCAAGAGCTCCGCCAGGAAAAAGACTTAGATCTCTGGACACCTCTCCCACAGTCTCCACTGCAATCTGCGCCTAGGCCTCCCGCCGAGGAGGCCATGCAAGTGGATCGGTCTCGCCTGACCCTGGAAGAGAGGAATCGCCGTAAGGAAGAGAATCTTTGTCTGTACTGTGCCAGTACTGAACATTTTTTGGTGGATCGCCCAATCCGTCCTCCACGTCTGGGAAACGCACGCTCGCACCCAGCTCTCGTGGGTGTGGCGTCTCTTGATGCTAAGTCGGCTTCTCCACGTCTCACGGTGCCTGTTCGGATTTCTACTTCAGCCAGCTCTCCCCTCTCAGCCGTGGCCTGCCTGGACTCTGGAGCTTCTGGGAATTTTATTCGGGAGTCCTTAGTGAATAAATTCCGCATTCCGGTGACCCGTCTTGTCAAGCCACTCCACATTTCCGCGGTCAACGGAGCCAGGTTGGATTGCACCGTGCGTTACCGCACGGAGCCCCTCCTAATGTGCATCGGACCTCATCACGAGGAAATTGTATTTTTTGTCCTTCCTAATTGCACTTCTGAAGTTCTCCTTGGACTACCCTGGCTTCAACACCATTCCCCAACCCTGGATTGGTCCACTGGGGAGATCAACAGTTGGGGTCCCTCTTGTTCCAAAGACTGCCTTCAACCGGTTCCCAGTACTCCCTGCCGTGACCCTGTGGTTCCTCCTGTATCTGGTCCCCCTAAGGTCATTAAGGACTCTGCCTGCCACAGGAAATGCCTCTCCCCCCCCTCCCAGTCCCATCAGGCAAGCCTCTGTGTCCCCTCATGGCCCTCGTCCTGGTGTCACACTGCCCCGTGCCAGGTCTCGCCCTCTGCCCTCTCTCCCCATTCCTACTCCTGCTGTTCTGCCTGCCGTTGAGGAATCCCTCCATCCTTTCCCGGTGTCCTCATCCCAGGGGAGGCAGTTACCGGACAAAGAGAAGGGGAGACCTAAGGGGGGGGGTACTGTTACGCCTAGCGCTCCGGGCCCCCGCTCCTCCCCGGAGCGCTCACGGCGTCTTTCTCCCTGCAGCTCCCCGGTCAGTCCCGCTGACCGGGAGCGCTGCTCTGTCATGGCCGTTGGGGATGCGATTCGCACAGCGGGACGCGCCCGCTCGCGAATCGCATCCCAGGTCACTTACCCGTTCCCGTCCCCTGCTGTCATGTGCTGGCGCGCGCGGCTCCGCTCTCTAGGGCGCGCGCGCGCCAGCTCCCTGAGACTTAAAGGGCCAGTGCACCAATGATTGGTGCCTGGCCCAATTAGCTTAATTGGCTTCCACCTGGTCCCTGACTATATCTAACCTCCTCCCATGCACTTCCTTGCCGGATCTTGTTGCCCTTGTGCCTAGTGAAAGCGTTTTGTGTGTTTAAAGCCTGTGTACCAGAACTTCTGCTATCTCCCCTGACTACGAACCTTGCCGCCTGCCCCCGACCTTCTGCTACGTCCGACTTTGCTTCTGCCTACTCCCTTGTACCTCGCCTATCTTCAGCAGCCAGATAGGTGAGCCGTTGCTAGTGGATACGACCTGGTCACTACCGCCGCAGCAAGACCATCCCGCTTTGCGGCGGGCTCTGGTGAAAACCAGTAGTGTCTTAGAACCGGTCCACTAGCACGGTCCTCGCTATCCCTCTCTGGCACAGAGGATCCACCTCCTGCCAGCCGGCATCGTGACAAACCTACCTTCTATATGGGGTCTTAACTATTGTTTGAAATCATAAAAGAAGACTACAACTATATGGAGGTACAAAAGGGAACCATTACTGTAAGTAGGTGCACTATTACTGTGTGAAGAAATAAAAAAGACATTATTGTTCTTGTTCTGAGGAACTATGGGTGTGGACAAGGTGGAAAAAGTGCTGGAAATGTGCTGAGTCTAAGATGTTTGTCTTCATGGCACTCTAGGCCAGGTGGGCATGAAAAGAAAAAAAAAAGTCTTCGATCAGAGAAGACATCACCTGTGAGTCATTGGATGTAACTGTACTGTTGTCACTATAGGGTCACTATTTAGTTGAGACTCACATGTAGAGAAATAGAACATTGCCGTACATCCATAACTTGTATAATGATCTAATCCCTTCTCAGAATAATATCAAAAACCGACAGGTTGTTAGTGTACCTTCTTATCAAAACGAGACAACCACATGGATAGCACTCCACTCCACCCGTTCGGCACAGGCGTTTTTAATCAGCAGGAGACTGCAGATGAGTTTCCTTCTAGCATTCTCCCAGCCCTCTGGCAGGGAGCACATGGTAGGTGTTCACACTGGTGTGGTGCTCTGCGGTGGCCTTTGTTGCTGTGATTCATTTTCTGTGGGGTGGTGTGGCCTAGGGTAGGGGGCTTGGTCGGGCAGCAGTGGAGCTGCCTGGCCACTGTGTCATTCCACCTGTAGGCTTGGTGTCGCAGTGGAGGTGGTTGCCGCCTGGCGCTAAACCATTGTTAGTTTAGGGTCCCACTTTAATCAGGTGGACTGAATGTGGCACGTGGGCTTGCGCATTTTGATTAAAAGGTACACTAACAACCTGTTAGTTTTTGAAATTAGGCTGAGAAGCAAGTAGATCATAGTACAAGTTGTGGGTGTGCGACTATATTCTGTACAAGTTGTAAATGTGCGGCCATGTGATTACTGTTTGGTTAAGAATGCATGTATTGTTTAGTGGTAAAATAAATCTGCATTGTGGCATCTATTTATAATGCTGGATCTATGATCAATGACAAACCCTAATGACTTATCATGGGGCCTGTTGGGTACTGCCGAGATGTCCATCAAAGCCCTGTATGCAGCACTTTTTTCTCAATAACAACAATGATAAACAGATTCTTATCTTCACTATATAGCAGGTGCCTTTTTTATTGTTTTACTTGTGACGGTCAGGTAACAAAATATATTAAATTTAATTAAACTATTTACCAGGTGTCATAAATCAAATCCTCTGCACAAAGGGGACTCACAAAGTGAAAGTAGACAACAGACATTCATCAATGTGTTTCTCCACACTACCAGGAATTACAGAACAAACACAGGACTTTGTTTCCAGATCTGTTGGAGCTCACAGCAGTGACAGCAATATGTTTTTTTCAATATTATACTCATTTTGCCAACTTTCTATATCATACATATTTGCATAGGGAGGTGTGAAAGAGTTGAAGGCAGTTTACCTAACAGCCAAATGGTCTGGAGTGGCGTAGAGGTTTGAACCTAGCATCTCTTAAAGTCATAGATGGCACAAAGGTCCAAGGTGTATCTACATTGGGCAGTAATACACAGTATGTAGTTAACTTAAAATATAATTCTTTGACACCTATCCAGTTAAACATATTTTCCTGCAATGTTGACCGTCAACAGGGTAAAACAATCCACCAACGACAAAATCGAAATTTTCCCATCTTATGGTAGAATTTCTTTCAATTCCTAATATTTTCATTGCAAAATTCAGAATGCATGCCAGTAGGGATGGGCGAATTGAAGCTGGCAAAGTCGAATTCATTCCGAATTTCATGAAAAATTTGATTCTAAACAAATCCAAATTTCCTTGCGCTTCGTTGTAACGAATGGCTTCATTCACTACATGTTGTGCGGGCGGGGGGGCTAAAATGGCGGTTACACGTGTGAGGACATGGGGCAAGAAAGTCTTGGAAGGCAGGTAGGTGGGTAGGCGGGATCACCCTGAATAACATGATGGCATCCCTGTGATGTCACAGCCTTATATATTCATTAGCCATTGCCAAAGATGGGCATTTCCCGGATGTTTTGCTGAGAGAGCAGAGACTGTGTGTGCACACTAATCACCGTTACTCACAATACAGATCTTTAAAGAGGCTAATCCATTCACCTCAAGCCCACATTCGTTCTGGCTAGAGAGAGAGCAGACACTGTGTGGTCACTAATCAGCATTACTGACAATACAGATCAGCACAGGGGAAATCCATTGACCTCAAGCCCGCATCACTTCAGGCAGGCAGGCAGGGAGAGTTTAGAAGTCGTTTCAGTGTCTGCCAATTGAGATCATCACAGGAAGCACTCCCCATTCATAAACTGCAAGCAACCATAGTGGAGGCAGGGACAGTTCAGAAGTTGTTTCAGAGTCGGCCATTTGAGTTCAGAACTGGGAGCAATCCCCATTCAAAGACTGCAAGCCACCATAATGTAGGCAGGGACAGTTCCAAGAGAGAGAGTACTCTTTTTTCAGTTGCAACCATACTGGGGTGTCTTACTGTTAAAAAAAAAAAGTGAAAAATATACGCACTCCGCAGTTCCATGTTTTTTTCTGGTTAAAGCTAATAGAGGGCAGTAAGTGTAATAGCACTAAAAGACTTACACACTAGATTGTTACGCTTCTTTCTGGTACAACCGTACTGGGGCGTATTACTCTAAAAAATATACACACTCCGCAGTTGTACGTGTTTTCTGTTTCAAGCGTATAGTGGCCTGTTAGTGTAAAAGCAGGGATATATACACACATTGAGTGTTCCACAAGTTTCTGCGGCACCCCTATAGGGGCGTATTTCTCTATAAAAAGTAAAATATAGACGCACACCGCTGTTGTACGTGTTTACTATTTAAAGTGTATAGTGGCCTGTTAGTGTAAAGGAAGGGATATATATACACACACACATTGAGTGTTCCACAATTTTCTGTTGCAGCCATATAGGGGTGTATTGCTCTATAAAAAGTAAAATATATATATATATATATACTAGACGACCTCCCCGCCGCTCCACACCATCTCCCTCTCCCCTGAGCACAGCCCTGATGTCGATTGACCGCATGTACCATTCTGTTGTTGGAAGATAAGACGGCAATAAAGACATGCTTGAAGGTGGTGAGTTGCAGTGTTTTTCTTACTTCATTGGTGATACAAGTTACCTGCTGTTCCACGCTTGTACCGCAGCAAGCTAAGGGACTGTTTTATACACCTGCCTCGCAGTTTAGCCCAATAGGATACGCAGTGCCTAGCTCTGTTTTCTACAATATCAGTTGAAATATATATATGCACACCACTGTTCTACAAGAATGTAAGGCAGAGAAGTGCCATACCGTGCACAGAGGAGTGGTAGAGACCTAAATTTATCAGGCGCAGGCAGAGGTCACAGCAGAGTAAGGGGAACATGGCAGCAGGAGTCACAGCGAGAGGTCTGAGCTCCCGGTGTCAACTAGCGCTTGTGTCTAGACCAGCAACCCAGCAGCCGTCATTGATTGGTTAACTCGGTCATCCACTTCATCCCAAGTGACATCCAACAACACCAGTCAACAGTCGGTGGGTTCCTCAGACACAACCCTCAGTTTGCATGGCCCAGGAGCAGTCCCTGTCCTCCAACTGCCTCTGTCCTATGCTGTTCCCTCACACAGAGAAGTATTTTATGCTGTGGGCTCAGCTCCACTATACAGCGAGGACAATCAACAAGATGACAGTCAGCAGCTACTGCCCAGCCAAGATGTGAAGGAGACATCCACCGTTTCCTCCGCTAAGCGGGCAAGTAGTTATGAGAAGAGTGGCTTGGGAGGTGGTGTTGCCAGTGTTCAAGCTCCTGAAACAGACACTTTTAAGAAACTTGAGGATGACATCAGTGACGTGCAGACACAACTCGAGGATAATGAAGCCGATCGCACTTAGGAGTTGGGTGCAGAAGGGGCTTCATCATCAAGAGAAGAGGTTGGCAGGTTGCCCTTGAGGCAGCAGCTGAGCCAGCAAGGTGGTAGCATGGTTTGGAGTCAGCAGGGTGGCAGCAGTGGGAAGTCTGGAGCCAAACGTGTCACCTTCAGGCTCTGTTATTGTGCCGCCTATGGTCTTGTCATGCTGCTGTCACCTCCAGGCTCTGTCATTGTGCCCCCTATGGTCTTGTCATGCTGCTGCCACCTCCAGGCTCTGTCATTGTGCTGTTCTGTGGCCTACCTAGGCTACCGCCACCTCCAGGCTGTGTCAATGTGCCGCCATGTGATCTCCAAATGCTGCTGGCTCATTAAACTTGTTATTCTCTTCAAAATCTTCAATTGACATTTAAAAAATCTCTCTAATTTCTTCAAGTGTGAGACCCTATGGTTTTGTCAGGCTGCTGCCACATCCAGGCTCCAAGGAAATGGGTTGGAGTGATAAAAATAAACCATAACATGGTACACGTGTTCAATCTGGTTGTCCAGCGGTTCCTTAAGTCTTCCACCCATCTGCAAGAAATCCTAAAAATAGCCAGGAAACTTTGCATGCACTTTAGCCACTGGTACACCGCGAAGCACACCCTCCTTAAGCCGCTTGTTGTCATATATTAGCTGTGGAATTACCACAAGAATCCAAGGAAATAGGTTGGTGTATTAAAAATAAACCATAACCGATTAAATGACACATTTGCAGTTTCATACGCAGTTTCACAGTACCAGCCGCGTTTACTTACACATGCATGGCTTAATATTTTAGAAAAGCATATGATACAGGCAGGATTTACCCAGTAACCCTCCCAGGTCAGGCCTGCACCAATGAGAGGAAGGGCAAACTGACACACTACTCTGTCATTGTGCCGCTCTGTGGCCTACATAGGTTGCCGCCACCTCCAGACTGTGTCATTGTGCCGCCATATGATCTCATGCTTCTGGTGGCACATTAAAATTGTTAATCTCATTAAACTCTTCAATTGACATCTCAAAAATTTCTTTAACCCCTTAAGGACCAAGCGCAATTTCACCTTAAGGACAAGAGCGTTTTTTGCACATCTGACCACTGTCACTTTAAAGGGGTACTCCGGTGCTTAGACATCTTATTCCCTATCCAAAGGATAGGGGATAAGATGCCTGATCGCAGGAGTCCCGCTGCTGGAGACCCCGTGATCTTGCATGTGGCACCCCGTTTGTAATCAGTCCCCGGAGCGTGTTCGCTCCGGGTCTGACTACCGGCGACCACAGGGCTGACGGCGTGTGGCGTCACGCCTCCACCCCGTGTGATGTCACGCTCCACCCTTCAATGCAAGCCTATGGGAGGGAGCGTGATAGCTGTCATGCCCCCTCCCATAGACTTGCATTGAGGGGCGGAGCGTGAGGTCACACGGGGGCGGAGGCTTGACATCACACGCCGCCGGCCCATGATCGACAGTAATCAGACCCAGAGCGAACACGCTCCGGGGACTGATTACAAATGGTGTGCCGCGTGCAAGATCACGGGGGTCCCCAGCGGCTGGACTACCGTGATCAGGCATCTTATCCCCTATCCTTTGGATAGGGGATAAGATGTCTAAGCAGCGAAGAACCCCGTTAAGCATTAATAACTCTGGGATGCTTTTTCTTTTCATTCTTATTCCGAGAATGTTTTTTCATGACATATTCTACTTTATGTTAGTGGTAAATTTTCGTCAAGACTTTCATAATTTCTCTGTGAAAAATTCAAAAAAAAAGTTGAAAAAATTGAAAATGTTGCATTTTTCTAACTTTGAAGCTCTCTGCTTGTAAGGAAAATAGAACCATATACCAAATAAACTACATATTGATCCACATATACAACATGTCTACTTTATATTTGCATCATAAAGTTGACATGTTTTTACTTTTCTAAACTAACCAATAAGAGATAAATAGACCACTTGAAAAAAGGGACTATATTTAAAATAGAATAATCTTTATTTAATGGAAAATCCAAAAATACATAAAAAACACACACAGCGTGGACATAAGCAGGTGGGGAACCAGGGAGCAGTGGGGGGGGGGGGGGAATATACAATCAATCCAAATTAAATACCATATAATGTTATAGCAATTATATGTATACCAAAATCATAGATAACAAAGTGCATAGAAGGAAATTTTAAAATATATGTAAGGGCAAAGTGGCCATCCAGTATAGACGAGTGCCAGTAACAAAAGCATAGGTAAAGTGCTGAAGGAACACTGCCCAAACAGAGAACCCAGTGAAGTAACAATACAGTGGTAGAGAACCCCCCCACACAGTGGCTCCCCAGTAACCCACCAAACCTACGACACGTTTCGCCCAGCGGGGCTTTGTCCAGGAGTGCTTTGGATAGGGGATAAGATGTCTAGGCACCGGAGAACCCCTTTAAGCATTAATAACTCTGGGATGCTTTTACTTTTCATTCTTATTCCGAGAATGTTTTTTCATGACATATTCTACTTTATGTTAGTGGTAAATTTTCGTCAAGACTTTCATAATTTCTCTGGGAAAAATAAAAAAAAAATTGGAAAAATTGAAAATTTGGCATTTTTCTAACTTTGAAGCTCTCTGATTGTAAGGAAAATAGAACCATATACCTAATAAATGACATATTGATCCACATAAACAATATGTCTACTTTATGTTTGCTTCATAAAGTTGACATGTTTTTACTTTTGGAAGACCTCAGAGGGTTCCAAAGTTCAGCAGCAATTTTCTAATTTTTCACGGAATTTAAAAAATCTGAATTTTTCAGGGACCAGTTCAGTTTTGAAGTGGATTTGAAGGGCCTTCATATTTGAAATACCCAATAAATGACCCCATTTTAAAAACTGCACCCCTCAAAGTATTGAAAATGACATTCAGAAAGATTGTTAACCCTTTAGGTGTTTCACAGGAATAGCAGCAAAGTGAAGGAGCAAATTCAAAATCTTCATGTTTTATACTCGCATGTCCTTGTAGACCCAGTTTTTGAATTTTTACAAGGGGTAATAGGAGAAATAGCCCCACAAAATTTGTAACCCTATTTCTCTCGAGTAAGGAAAAACATACCTCATATGTGTATGTGAAGTGTTCGGCGGCCCAGTAGAGGGCTCAGAAGGAAAGGAGCGACAGTGGGATTTTGGAGAGTGAATTTTGCTGAAATTGTTTTTGGGGGGCTTTTTGTATTTAGGAAGCCCCTATTGTGCCGGAACAGCAAAAAAAAAAAAAAAAAAACACATGGCATACAAGGGGTCCAGTGAGCTTTAACACCCCACAGGTGTTTGATGACTTTTCGTTAAAGTTGGATGTGTAAATGAATGTTTTTTTTTCACTAAAGTGCATTTTTTCCCCAAATTTACCATTTTTAAAAAGGGTAATGGGAGAAAATGCCCCCCAAAATTTGTAACCCCATCTCTTATGAGTATGGAAATACCCCATGTTAGGACATAACATTCTCTGCAGGCGAACTACAATGTTCAGAAGAGAAGGAGTCACATTTGGCTTTTGGAAAGCAAATTTTGCTGAAATGGTTTTTGGGGGGCATGTCGCATTTAGGAAGCGCCTATGGTGCTAGAACAGGAAGAAAAAACCCACATGGCCTACTATTTTGTAAACTACACCCTTCAAGGAATGTAACAATGTACAGTGTGGACATGTCGGATGTGTAAATGAAAAAAAAAATTACATGGGGACAATCCTGTGTCTACTAGAGGTTTTCTGAGGGATTGCAATTATTCCTGTCTTGTGTTCAGTGTGAACAGTGTCCTATAATTATATCCTGTTGTATTCGTTTTTCTGAATTGTAACTAGGTATCCCTGTTACCGGTCCAAGGGGACTCTGGGAGATTCATTCCTGTGTCTACTGGAGATTTGGGGATTGTGATTATTTCAGTTTAGCGATAGATCCCATTTTACCTTTGTGTGGGCAACTCAGAGGGTATTGTTATTTCTGTGTCTACCAGAGGTTGTCCAGGGGATTATGCTATGTTCCTGTCTGTTCCTGGAGTCTCTATATGTTTATTATTTCTTTAATCAGATCTTTGGAGTTTTTGTACATGCACTGATCATAGGATACATGATCACTTAGCTAGTGTTTTCCTCTGTGCTTTACCATTAGTCTATAGTGTCATCTGTGCAGCTCACTGATCTGTGTCCTCTGAACTTAAAGTTATTATAGAGTTCTATGTTCCTGTTATGTTTCTGGCTTGTGACCGACTGTTTATTAGTATGTGTTTTCAAGGCCATTGCACTTTAGTTCAGGGAGGGACCGGTGCCCAGTTGTTGATCCACCGTTTAGGGTGGATGGGCAAGTAGGCAAGGAGAGCGATTTTAGGGTAATTTAAGGGCCCCCTCTCCATGTCCCCTGGTCGGTCCCTGACATTGTTCACACTGGATTGGTGCTGTGCGGCATCCATTGCTGCTGCGGCATCGTGTCTGTGGGGAGGCGTGGCACTGTGACTGGTTTGAGTGGCATTGGGGCTGCTCTGCCAGTGGGCCGTTCCCCCTGTGGGCGCTGGTGTTTTGGCGGTGGTGGTCACCGCTCAGTGCTACACCATTTTATGCTTGGGATGTTAGGGACCCGCTACTTACATGTGGCCGTGACGTGGCTAGCGGGCTTGTACTTCATAATCATAAAGTACACTAGCAACCTGTTAGTTTTATTAACCCCTTAAGGACCCATGACGTACCGCTACATCATGAGTCTGCTCCTGTTCTATAATAGAGGCCAGGACCCGTGGCTAATAGCGTGCGGAGCTGATCACGGTGCTGTGCACTATTAACCCTTTAGACACGGCGTTCAAAGTTGAGAACTGCATCTAAAGTGAAAGTAAATCATTGCCGGTTAGCTCAGGGGGCTGATGGGGATGTCCGCAGCGAAATTGCGCCATCCCAAACAGCTGTTACACAGCAGGAGGGTCCTTTACCTTGCCTCCTGATGTCCGATCTCCGAATGACTCTTCAGTGCCTGAGATCCAGGCATGAGCAGTCAAGTGACAGAATCATTGATCAATGGTTTCCTATGAGAAACTATTGATCAATGAAAAAGATCAGTGTGTGCAGAGCTATAACATTGCAAAAAATAAGTTAACAAGTGAATAAAGATCATTTAACCCCTTCCCTAATAAAAGTTTGAATCACCCACCCTTTCCCAATTTAAAAAAAGTGAAAATAAAAATAAACATATGTGGTATCGCTGCGTGTGGAAATGTCCGAATTATAAAAATATATTGTTAATTAAACCGCATGGTCAATGGCGTACGCGCAAAAAAATTCAAAAGTCCAAAATAGCGATCAATAAGTCCTATCAATGCAAAAATGGTACCGCTAAAAACTTCATGGCGCAAAAAATTAGCCCTCATACCGGCCCATAGGCGGAAAAAATAAAAAAGTTATAGGGGTCAGAATATGACAATTTTAAACGTATAAATTTTCCTGCATGTAGTTCAGATTTTTTCCAGAAGTACGGCAAAATCAAACCTACATAAGTAGGGTATCATTTTAATCATATGGACCTACAGAATAAAGAGAAGGTGTCATTTTTACTGAAAAATTTACTATGTAGAAACGGAAGCCCCCATAATTTACAAAATGCTGTTTTTTTTTATTATTTATTTTGTCTCACAATGATTTTTTTTTCCATTTGCCGTAGATTTTTGGAAAAAAAATTACTAACTTCATATGGATTTTTAGGTGCAAAATTGAAAGAGTTATGATTTTTTAAAGGTAAGGAGGAAAAAACGAAAATGCAAAAATCTGAAAAACCCCGGGTCCTTAAGGGGTTAATGTTGCTGAGAAGCATTAGATCATTGTGCATGTTGTGGATGTGCGACGATGTCTGTTTTCTCTATTTGAATTCATATTAATAAATCTTCCCCAGTGTCTGTTATAAAAATGCCATAAATAAACACATATATAGAGGGAAATCTTACCTTCTTTTATTAAATAGGAAAAACATCTACTTAAACACTATACCAGAAATAATTTATATCCATTAAAAGTTAATGGAAGGCCATTCATTTTAAAGGGTACAAAAAAAGTAAAAAGGCATTTGTACAGCAAGAAATAACATGTTGCAACTGTGGCAAATTATATAAATACACACACACACACATACACATATATATATATATATATATATATATATATATATATATATACCGGATATATATATATATATATTTTTTTTTTTTTATATTTGTTCACATAGGTTTTATGTTAGAAAAATTCAAAGAATAGTGAAATTGACACTGCAAAGAGAATGAAACTTGTTTTTTTCAGTTCCTAGAGTTTTAGCTTCAAACTTCTGTAAAAATACAAAAAGGAAAGAATTGTTATGAAAAGTATATTATTATTATTATTATGTTTAAATAATTAGTTATTCCTTGTATCTCAAAATTACTAGCATAAATTAAATCTCAAAAGGAGAGGGCTAAAAAAATGACAAATGTTCTTTGTCGTTTTTATCCCTTTCCTAAAGAATACCTTCAGACATGTCGATAGAAAGCAGTACCACTTTCACAATAGGAAAACCCCCAGTAAAATATGATGTAAGGCTGCCATCACACACTGCAGTTTTTCATCCACAACTGTCAAATGAATACCTTTTTCTTTTTTTCTTTTTTTTTTTGGCTTGAGGCTATGTTTGAAATTACATTTAGACTTGATTCATACACAGCATTTTTTCATGGAGTTTTGAGCATATTATACAGTTTTTCTTTTAAAAAAATGTAGCTCTATTAAAATAAATTTGTGGTTAACAAAAACGTTTTATATAATGTAGATAATACCATTATATGTACATTTGTAATATACATTGGTTAAAAAATGTGTATATTTTTGTCGTAACAGCTATTGCCTGTGTGTCCCTGTGAGGAGACCTAATACAGGAAGTGGGGGTGGACAAGCAGGGATCTGTGCATTGAGGATAAGCAGGGCTCTGTATACTGAGGACAAGCAGGGCTCTGTACACTGAGGACAAGCAGGGCTCTGTGCACTGAGGACAAGCATGGCTCTGTACACTGTGGACAAGCAGGGCTCTGTGCACTGAGGACAAGCAGGGCTCTGTACACTGAGGACAAGCAGAGCTCTGTACACTGAGGACAAGCGGGGCACTGTACACTGAGGACAAGCAGGGCTCTGTGCACTGGGGACAAGCAGGGCTCTGCACACTGAGGATAAGCAGGGCTCTGTGCCCTGAGGGCAAGCAGGGCTCTGTGCAGTGAGTACATGCAGGGTTCTGTACATTGAGGACAAGCAGGGTTCTGTACACTGAGGACAAGCAGGGTTCTGTACACTGAGGACGAGCAAGGCTCTGTACAGTGAGGACAAGCAAGACTATGTGCACTGAGGACAAGCAGGGCTCTGTGCACTCAGTACAAGCAGGGCTCTATGCAGTGAGGACAAGCAGGGTTCTGTACACTGAGGACAAGCAGGGTTCTGTGCACTGAGGACAAGCAGGGTTCTGTGCACTGAGGACGAGCAGGGCTCTGTACACTGAGGACAAGCGGGGCTCTGTACACTGAGGACAAGCAGGGCTCTGTGCACTGGGGACAAGCAGGGCTCTGCACACTGAGGATAAGCAGGGCTCTGTGCCCTGAGGGCAGGCAGGGCTCTGTGCAGTGAGGACATGCAGGGTTCTGTACATTGAGGACAAGCAGGGTTCTGTACACTGAGGACAAGCAGGGTTCTGTACACTGAGGACGAGCAGGGCTCTGTACAGTGAGGACAAGCAAGACTGTGTGCACTGAGGACAAGCAGGGCTCTGTGCACTCAGTACAAGCAGGGCTCTATGCAGTGAGGACAAGCAGGGTTCTGTACACTGAGGACAAGCAGGGTTCTGTGCACTGAGGACAAGCAGGGTTCTGTGCACTGAGGACGAGCAGGGCTCTTTACAGTGAGGACAAGCAAGACTGTGTGCACTGAGGCTCTGTGACACGCTCTCAGCTCCCACAGCAGGATGACCGACAAGTCAGGAGGATCCTGCGCAGAGCCCTGCTTGTCCTGCCATAACTTCCTGTATTTGGACTCCTCACATAGACAAACAGGCAATAGCTGTAGGGACAGCATTTTTTCATTTAAAAAATTTAAAAATATATATATTTTTAAATCAATGTATATTGCAAATATATATATATATATATTTATATATATATATATATATATATATATATATATATATATATATATATTAGTATTATCTACATTTTATAAAAAGTTTTTGTTAACGACAAGTTCACTTAAGCTGAAAAATATATGTGGTATAGCTCTTAAAGGGGTAGTCCAGTGGTGAAAAACTTATCCCCTATCCTAAGGATAGGGGATAAGTTTGAGATCGTGGGGGGTCCGACCGCTGGGGCCCCCTGCGATCTCTCTGTACGGGGCCCCGGCTCTCCGCCCAGATAGCGGGTGTCGACTCCCGCACGAAGCGGCGGCCGACACGCCCCCTCAATACATCTCAATGGCAGAGCCGGAGATTGCCGAAGGCAGTGCTTTGGCTCTGCCATAGTGTTGTATTGAGGGGGCGTGTCGGCTGCTGCCTCATGCGGAGGTCGACACGCCCCCTTCCCGCGGGCTTTCGGGGCTCCGTACAGGAGATCGCAGGGGGCCCCAGCGGTCGGACCCCCCGCGATCTGCAACTTATCCCCTATCCTTAGGATAGGGGATAAGTTGCTCACCACTGAGTCATCACTGGACTACTCCTTTAAGGGGTTAAAAATGCTAATAAAAAAAATAAAAATAAAAAAAGAGCAAATAAAAAAGCGCTAAGTACATTCACACGGTCGTAACTAGCAGCAGATGACTGCGATTCACGCTACCATTGATTTCAACATGTCCACTGGCAGTCTGCAAATCTGCCCCTTTTGCAGACTGTCCACAGACCCATACATGTAAATGGTAGTGTAACATAGCATGTGAACATACCTTAAAGGGATACTCCACCCCTAAAAATCTTATCCCCTATCCAAAGGAATAGGGAATAAGTTGTCTGATCGGGGGGGGGGGTCACGCCCCGTCCCATAAACATGAATGGAGGGGGTGTGACGTGATTTCACAACCACAGCTGCCCAAACCCAGCGTTCTGAACAAAAATTTTCAAAACAACGGGAGGGGCCGCCTGGAGATTGTGGGGGGTCCCAGCAGCCGGACTCCCCATGATTAGACAACTTAAGATGTCCAGGGGTGGAGTAACCCTTTAAGTGTGGTTTCACAAACAATGCCATTGCACATTCCTTTTAATATATGCCTGGCTTTGGCTCAAAAGCTGAATAAAAAACTCCCATAAGAAAGTTAAGTGTAAACCATCCTTACATTTTTCCTGTTTTTTTAGTTTATTTCTAGTTTTTGTTAAAGATTAAAAGTCATCACCTATGCATAAGGTAGGGGAAAATGTGAGCATCTGATCAATGAAGTCCGCCACTGATGTCTTCCACAGCTCCATTCATTCTCTATGGTATCTCCATACATTGATGAGTTTGGTGCTCAAGAATGTTCATAAGTTCTATAGAGAAAGTATGGAGCAGCGGGTGATCATGTGTGCTGATGCTCTATACTGTACATCTGGGGAACAAGAGATCAATGTTCTCATGATCGGTGGGGGTACCTGTGGTTGTACACCACAGATCAGATACTTACCACCTATCCCCTGAATAGAATAGATGATGACTTTTAATTTTGAGATATAGACCTTAGGTCAGACCAAAAGACTCCTCCACACACTGCTACCCTTGTCCTCCTATCTCACATTAACTACTCCCTATGCCCCCTATACACTGCTCCTTATGCTCTCGCCCCCACATATACTGCTCCCTATCACCCCCTTATCCCATATACTGCTCCCTTTGCCCCCATGTTCTGCTCGTTAAGGTCCTCTTCTCCCATATACTGATCCCTATGGCTCTTCCTGTACACAAGTCTTCCCACTACCCTCACAGTCCCCTTCCCCCATGCTATTACCTCCTCCTACTCTTTTTACACTGTATTTGAAAGGACCTGTAATGACATCATCAGGAAGGTCCTTTCAGATGGAACGTAAATGTACATGTGCCATCTATGGGCGCTGTGCACCATTGACAGCTATAGGGCAGTAAAGTGCCCATGGTCCTATAGCTGTTTAGGGAGCCCCCTTGGCTTGCCCGGGTTGCCAGCCCTGAGTGCATGTAAGGAGTAGACTAATTAACACCTTCCATACATTTAAGTACTTTAAAAGAAACAAAGGGGAAACCAAAATGACCTGTAGCTCATTTGCTACACATACTTACCTGTTTCTTTAAAGACATTATTATACTTTGCCAGCTCATGAGTTAATATCTCACTCTCCTCAGATATTTCCTCCTTTGCTGGTTCTCTATCTCTCATGAATAAATTTTCCTGGTGATGGACAGAATTGTCCGTTGCTGTATAATGAAACAGAAAGAGCGTTTACTAGTGGAATAGCTACAACTGTGACATTCAATGGTACAGCATTCTCTATGGTATAATATTGGTGCATTGAAGCATTTGTTTAATTGAAACCAGAGCTTGGCCCACAGCAAATGTTTGAATGACTCCAGTCCCATTACACAGAAATACAGATTAGACCAAAAATGTGTCACTATACAGTAACTGAACAATGCTGCTAATATTTAAAGCTCAAATATTACCACTATACAATACTTAAATACTTTATGTTCCCATTGCATTAAAGAAGAATTGTGGGACAGAAACCCCCAAATTCACCAACCCCTCCACCCTCCCGGCAATCTCACATGGGGCCTCAGCTCTCTTCCTGAATGGAGCGTGACAACCACTGCACGAAGCTATGTCTGACACACACCCTCCGTGCAGCTCTATGGGAGAGGCGGGGATTCCCAAAAGCAGAGCTCTGGCTCTTTGATAGAGCTGCATGGAGGGGGCATGTTAGCCATCGCTTCGTGTGGTGGTTGACATGCTCCATTTAGGAGAGCTGTGGTGGGGGAGATCTTAGGATAGGGGATACATTTTTATTTGTCTCGGGGTCCTCCTTTAATGAGCCATTCCAGAGGCAAACAATGGGGTATGTTGTGAGTCTTCTGGCAAGGATCCTGGCTGTGTAACTGTAAGGTCAAGCCATAAAAGCAAGGGATGCTACAAGAGAGAGCCAGGAACAGGAGTTGAATATGGTGTAAACCTGCTGTGCTACACATTACAAAGTCCCCAAATACAGCCCCTTTCCAAGGAGATCTGCTGCTGATCAGCTAGAGGAGCATTTCTGTAACTGTGTGTCATCAGCAGAACACTTAATCCAACATAGCAAGAGGTGTGAAGAAGCTCTACTGAAAACTATTTATATATAGTCAGTGATGTTACTAGAGCTAACCAACCTATACATTTAATGGAGACCAGTGACTATTAGACCATAGACCATTATCGTATCCAATAAACATGTGGGTATTTCTTTTTTAAGATGCCAACAGAGAATTGTAGTCCACTATGCTATTTCATACTTTTTTGTAGCTATTTATAGTATGTATAGTGGCCAGATGGAGGCTTATAGGACAATCGTTTTGCCTCTGCCTGCCAATGGGAGCCAATGGACACTTTCAGCTAGCTTTCTTGGTATACTAAACAATCCCACAGTAAAAGTGTGAAGTGAACAGACCCTAATAAAAGCCCCTAGCCAGACAGATAATGTATATTTCCCTCTTCTAAAATGGTTAGAGTTAATGCACCTACAGTATTGTATTTGACTCGTGGTTTTATCATGGTTTAGCCACAATCTTTGCAAAAACCACAGCAAAACTTAAACCAGTAATCAATATCTTAATAAACTCTCATCACACATACACAAGTATCATATTTACACATGTATCTGTTTACGCACTTATCTGTGACAGAAGGTATTTTAGATAATGTTACCCCCAACCCATTTAAAACCCCCCCACCCCCCCATGACCAGTGACCTGCCATGAAATTGGGAAACAGAAAAGGGGCCCATTTAATAAATTACATCCTTTAGCATATAAATACCCATACATTAACAATATCAACATTATAAACACTGAATATTAGAGAACAATTCTGACAGTAAGGGTCCATGGAGGTCTCACCATACATATGTGTATGCATATACTCACTGGTGGACTGCGGTCAAGATCAGGAAATCATCCGGACTACCAGGATCCACTCTCCTCACATTCATTTGTATTAGTGTATTTAAGACACTGACACAAATGAATAACCAAAAGCAGCCCTGAGCAAAGAAACACTCTGTTCCCTGCCTACCCACCCGGTACTCCTAAGATACTGGTGGCACAATTAGCACTTCCTGCAGCATTCTGTT
The DNA here is from genome assembly GCF_029499605.1 of Hyla sarda. Taxonomy (NCBI): domain Eukaryota; kingdom Metazoa; phylum Chordata; class Amphibia; order Anura; family Hylidae; genus Hyla; species Hyla sarda. The sequence continues at coordinate 333,361,981 of NC_079190.1, read as the reverse complement.
CTGGCCAGGTCAGGTCTGACTAAAAGAGGCCAGAGCAGAGGATCAGAGCAGGACCTTTGACCATAAGCATTCTCAGTCATTCTCAGTAATTTATTTGTACCATTCTTTGTATTCTTATACGGCTTTGCTCTGGCTTTACTCCTATGGGTTGGGCCCTCATACCTATACTTTGTATGTATCTGGTGCTGTTCTTATTGTATTTTTAATGTGTTTTTTAGCAAGCTTGTTTTGTATAATTTAATAAAGAAAGTACATTAATTTTGTCCATATTCAGTGGTGGTGCATTTTTGTAATTATAGGTGTATAATACTACACATGCACCCTTTACCTGCAGTTAACTGTAGGGGCTCCTATATCGGTGATATAATATATGCTTTCAGTATCCTCAAGCAGCATGGCTTTTACAGGGATTCCCTATGTGAATAGAGCTTCCCCTGGCTCTTCAGTTTCAGAACCGGAGACTTGGAAGCCCCGGAAACCGCCCCCCCCCCCCCCCCCCCCCCGGGAGCAGAGGCCCTGGAGCAGCTGCTACTGTGGTAGTTACGCCCCTGATTCGTTCCTCATGCAGACCTCATGTTTTTTACCCCTGGACCGGATTTAAATCTAAATATGGTTGAACTAAATATATTTAAAGCATTTTTTAAAATTAATATAAATACATAAAAAATCTACCCTATGTTTTAGTACTATATTTGAGCTACAATGCAGACATTATTCAGGGGATGTTATGACAGAGATTTATTCTTACATGTTAAGGTTTTGTTCCCACATGCTAGTGAACACGTGTCCAAAACCATATATGTTGTTATTATTATTGGCAACATAGTGTGGTCCTATCTAAACACATGGGGGCATGGTTTCGGATTAATACTTTAACCTGTATATGGTAATACAGCCTAAGAAATAATACAGACACATGCTTACATAGAGGCTTGAAGCCATTTACTTGTGACACCCTTAGGCTAAGTTTACACTTGTTTTTTTTTCTGGCAGTTTTTGGATAGCTGCCACTGCAGTTTTTGAGCCAAAGCCAGAAGTGTATTCAAAAGGAATAGGACATATAAAGGAAGGACTTACACTTATCCACCATATTGATCCACTTCTGACCTCTCCAGTGGCAGTTTACCAAAAACTGCCAGAAAAAAAAACTAAATGGAAACCTTATACATCATGGGTGGCTGTCAGTTGGCAGTTGTTTCCAGGTAAACAGCCGATGCATGGTTGTAATAAACCACCTTATCCCTTGGCATCAGAGAAAACTCAGATCACTAGTTCTTACCTTCTCTTTTTTTACGAACATTTTTTACAACATAAATCAGTGTTGCAAAACCAATGACACAGCTAATCGCCAGCACTGGGAACAAAATGAGGATCAAATTCTTTGGGTTCTGGCTGTTTAAAAATAAATATGGAATAAGATTCAGGTGAATATGTAAGTATCATGTTTATCATGCTATCACAGAAAATGGCTATAAACATAATACAATAACAACAAAGTTAAACTATACTCAATGTTTCAAAAGAATTTAAAAAATCTGCATGGTATTATTACATTAAACTCTGTAGTGACTAGGTGATGTCACCGCTGTTTTTGAGCCCTTGCCACACAGCTAATTTTCACTCTTCATTTCAATGTGATTAAAGCTGGACATTTTGCCTTTCCCCTACTTCTCTGGCCAATAACAGGAAATTCCCTACTCACAAGGCCTCCTTCTTTTCGCAATGCCATGCCATGGTACTAGGTACTAGATACTAGTACTAAGGTCCACTGGATTGAACAAGCTGGCAATGTGCTGGGGAAAGTATTACATATGGCATGTGGGGCAGTGTTATTGATGCACTAGGCTTTCAATGTATCATGTGAGCAAAAAGAAAATAAAAACAGCATCAGGATAACATCAAGGAAGAGGTTATACCACAAATGCAGCCCTGGTCTAAGCAGTGAACTGCTTCTGCTGATATTAAAGATGAGTAAAGAAAGAGGATTACATTCATGAAGCAGCACTTTTTACACAGTAAAAATGTAAGTATTACAAAAGGAAAAGGTGCCCAGAAATGTATGTTTGATATCTGATGCTAAAGATTAAACTCCCCTAACAGACTGTGGACACCATTTTGCTGGGAATTGAGACCTCTTTGGGGAACAGATTACTTTATACATAAAAGACAATAACATATAAAACTGTACTACGAATTCATCCTACCTCTGATATCTGCTTCCATTGTGTCCTGGTTTAGACTGAGTCTCTACTGTAGAATTTTCTAACAATATTGTCACCTCTGAGTTTAGCTTGTAGCCATGACTTATCCCATAGTTTTCTTCTGTCTCAGACATGGTATGAGTACTGTGTGGTGTGATGTTCCCAGAGTAATCCATTCCTAAAAAGTATATGCAACACAGCATTTCATTAGAATAATAAAAAAAGAATTACATTTTATAGAAACAAACAATGCTACTGCCAACTTAATGTGTTATCTACTGGCATTCCCTACTTGCTATAAAGGTACTATGACAATAAACTTATTGCAAACTGTCCTCTAGCGGTGATGTTCAGTATTCAGAAGTAATCTGTGGAAAAATCTGTGGAAAAAATCCTCCCAATACAGCCAGTTGACCTTAATGCTAATAGTGATACTGTTGAAATTGATTATAATGATATTGATTGTTGATCAATATATTAATACTTATATGCCATTGCTAATGCTGCGGAAAGATATTTGTAACCTTTAACCTGTATATCAGCTTGCTATTTGCTTGTAACTAAGATGAAGACCTTGGGACGAGGTCAAAAGACGCAAGATAAAGAAGAAATTGGAAGTTAGAGACAAAACATCTGAAGAAATATAGACTGTGCAGAAGGACGGATGCATCCGAAATTTTCTGGTAGAATAGGGAAGTGGTAACATAAGTTTCCTATAGTTAAGAAACAAATGAATGTTTAAAATGCTAATATATACAGATGCAATACTCAAATAACCAATCAAAATATAACATGATGATTTTGATGTGATAACTAACCTCCCCTTTTTGTCAACTGTAAAACACAATGTACTTCCGTATAATAAACAGAACTCCTGGGACAGCCAGTATGCTGAGAAGGATATATATACGAACATTTTGTCTGGTGTTCATTTCTTGTGTCGACACTCAGCAGTGTACAGGGGCAGTCACTCACATTTTATAGCCTAACCAGAAGCCAAACTTGGCATTAGGTTTCAGAAGTGGGATCTGATCCCTGGACCACACTCGAGGGAAGAGCCAGGTCTGTTGGGCCGACCCAGAACTGTCCAAAACTAAGAGCCTGATTAGCTCCACAAGAACACGGTAAGTCTGCTGATTTCTTTATGAATCTGTAGCTTATCTGTGTCCTTCGGGCAGTTTTGTGGGAGCCTGAGAGATGGCTTTTATCGACCCTCTAGGAGGAGCCCTTTGTGACATGGAATCTCCCTGCTGTGTGGTCTCAATTTCACAGAGGAGTTTTAGTCGCAGGTGACTGACTGCTGCTGCTTAAATCTATGTCCACAGTTTAGCAAATCAGGAGAAGTTGTGAGAGAACAAGTAAAATGTTCTTTTTGCCTTGATTTCTTATTTTTATTTTTGAGTTTTTGATCTACTCAGTGGATACGGTCAAGGGAGTTAAAATATGTGATTTTTGTACCTCTGGTAACTTTTGTGCTTGTACCTCTGGTAACTTTTGTGCTTGTACCCCTGGTAACTTTTGTGCTTGTACCCCTAGTAACATTTGTGCTGTACTGTTGGTACTTTAGTACCGATATGTATCTTTTGTATTTGAACTGATGGTAACTTTTGTGACATACTGCTGGTATTTTTACCAGCAAGTTGTCATGTTGTTTTTTTTTTTTTGTCTTTCAGACCTAAATCTGTTTTTCCTGTTTTATTTTTTTTTAATTAAACAGTAAAGGTTTATTCAAAAGTTTCAAAAAGAATCACAGTACAAACAGGTAAGTACTAACAATAACTGACCGAGGCCAGGCAATTAAGCCAGCAAAAAATGTGAAGAATGCAAAAAATGCAAGAAAGGCAAGAAATGCAATAAACGTAACAGTCAGGCGAAAGACATGCATTCAATAACAAAGGAGTGAAACCTGTTAGGTACAAGAAGGGACAATCATCCCAACGTTTCAAGTGGCCAGTAGATAGCAGGGAGAGGGCAGCACAGTAGGTGGGGTTCCGTCAGTAGGCACACTGTGAAGCATCTGGAGTAAGCACACCAATAGGCAAAAATCTAAATATATAGACTGTTTTTGTCCCCCTCCTTTGGTAGCTTTGCTACTCTCAGATTATGATTAAATTGTTTTGAATTTATGAGGATAAGAATTCAAGAGCCATGATAAAATATCAGAGAATCCATGGTTAATGCTGAGTTGTAAATGTAAGCTTGTTCCAAGTGATGCAAAGATGAAATACATGGTGACCACATGCAGAATGAAGTTCTACTGCAATAAACCACTCGATCTGAGCTGGTGGTTCAGAAAGTAGAGTTGAAGGTATTCACTGAGATGTGCAAGATATCTGAAGGTAAGACATAATGAGTAGAGATGAGCGAACTTACAGTAAATTCGATCCGTCACGAACTTCTCGGCTTGGCGTTTGCTGACTTTAGCCTACATAAATTAGTTCAGCTTTCAGGTGATCCGGTGGGCTGGAAAAGGTGGATACAGTCCTAGGGGACTCTTTCCTAGGACTGTATTCACCTTTTCCTGCCCACCGGAGCACCTGAAAGCTGAACTAATTTATGCAGGCTAATGTCAGCAAACGCTGAGCCGAAAAGTTAATGACAAATCCAATTTACTGTAAGTTCGCTCATCTCTAATAATGAGTACGGATCCAACTGTTAAGCATGGGGGTGGATCAATCATGTTTTGGGGTTGTATTGCAGCCACTGGCACAGGGAACATCTCACGAGTAGAAGGAAAATGGATTCAATAAAATTTCAGCAAATTTGGGATGCTAACTTGATGCCATCTGTGAAAAAGCTGAAGTTAAAGAGAGGATGGCTTCTACAAATGGATAATGTTCCTAAACACACCTCGAGAACCACAGGGGATTACATCAAGAGGCGTAAACTGAAGGTTTTGCCATGGCCTTCACAATCTCCTGACCTCAACATAATTGGAAATCTATGGATAGACCTTAAAAGAGCAGTGCGTGACAGACAGCACAGAAATCTCAAATAACTGCAAATAAGAATGGGCAAAGTGTTACGCCTAGCGCTCCGGGTCCCCGCTCCTCCCCGGAGCGCTCACGGCGTCTTTCTCCCTGCAGCTCCCCGGTCAGTCCCGCTGACCGGGAGCGCTGCTCTGTCATGGCCGTTGGGGATGCGATTCGCACAGCGGGACGCGCCCGCTCGCGAATCGCATCCCAGGTCACTTACCCGTTCCCGTCCCCTGCTGTCATGTGCTGGCGCGCGCGGCTCCGCTCTCTAGGGCGCGCGCGCGCCAGCTCCCTGAGACTTAAAGGGCCAGTGCACCAATGATTGGTGCCTGGCCCAATTAGCTTAATTGGCTTCCACCTGGTCCCTGACTATATCTATCCTCCTCCCATGCACTCCCTTGCCGGATCTTGTTGCCCTTGTGCCTAGTGAAAGCGTTTTGTGTGTTTAAAGCCTGTGTACCAGAACTTCTGCTATCTCCCCTGACTACGAACCTTGCCGCCTGCCCCCGACCTTCTGCTACGTCCGACTTTGCTTCTGCCTACTCCCTTGTACCTCGCCTATCTTCAGCAGCCAGAGAGGTGAGCCGTTGCTAGTGGATACGACCTGGTCACTACCGCCGCAGCAAGACCATCCCGCTTTGCGGCGGGCTCTGGTGAAAACCAGTAGTGTCTTAGAACCGGTCCACTAGCACGGTCCTCGCTATCCCTCTCTGGCACAGAGGATCCACCTCCTGCCAGTCGGCATCGTGACAGTAGATCCGGCCATGGATCCCGCTGAAGTTCCTCTGCCAGTTGTCGCTGACCTCCCTACGCTGGTCGCCCAGCAAGCTCGTCAGATCGCCCAACAAGATCACCAGCTGTCGTACTTGACCACCATGACACAGCAACTCCAGTCACAACTACAGCAAGTACAGTCACAGCTACAGCAGCAACAACCATCTCCTCCGCCAGCTCCTGCACCCCTTCCGCAGCGAGTGGCCACTCCTAGCCTCCGCCTGTCCTTGCCGGACAAATTTAATGGGGACTCTAAGTTTTGCCGTGGCTTTCTTTCGCAATGTTCCCTGCACATGGAGATGATGTCGGACCAGTTTCCTACTGAAAGGTCTAAGGTGGCTTTCGTAGTCAGCCTTCTGTCTGGAAAAGCTCTGTCATGGGCCACACCGCTCTGGGACCGCAATGACCCCGTCACTGCCTCTGTACACTCCTTCTTCTCGGAAATTCGAAGTGTCTTTGAGGAACCTGCCCGAGCCTCTTCTGCTGAGACTGCCCTGCTGAACCTGGTCCAGGGTAATTCCTCCGTTGGCGAGTACGCCATACAATTCCGTACTCTTGCCTCTGAACTATCCTGGAATAATGAGGCTCTCTGCGCGACCTTTAAAAAAGGCCTATCCAGCAACATTAAAGATGTTCTGGCCGCACGAGAGACTCCTGCTAACCTGCATGAACTCATTCATCTAGCCACTCGCATTGACATGCGTTTTTCTGAGAGGCATCAAGAGCTCCGCCAGGAAAAAGACTTAGATCTCTGGACACCTCTCCCACAGTCTCCACTGCAATCTGCGCCTAGGCCTCCCGCCGAGGAGGCCATGCAAGTGGATCGGTCTCGCCTGACCCTGGAAGAGAGGAATCACCGTAAGGAAGAGAATCTTTGTCTGTACTGTGCCAGTACTGAACATTTTTTGGTGGATTGCCCAATCCGTCCTCCACGTCTGGGAAACGCACGCTCGCACCCAGCTCTCGTGGGTGTGGCGTCTCTTGATGCTAAGTCGGCTTCTCCACGTCTCACGGTGCCTGTTCGGATTTCTACTTCAGCCAGCTCTTCCCTCTCAGCCGTGGCCTGCCTGGACTCTGGAGCTTCTGGGAATTTTATTCGGGAGTCCTTAGTGAATAAATTCCGCATTCCGGTGACCCGTCTTGTCAAGCCACTCCACGTTTCCGCGGTCAACGGAGCCAGGTTGGATTGCACCGTGCGTTTCCGCACGGAGCCCCTCCTAATGTGCATCGGACCTCATCACGAGGAAATTGTATTTTTGGTCCTTCCTAATTGCACTTCTGAAGTTCTCCTTGGACTACCCTGGCTTCAACACCATTCCCCAACCCTGGATTGGTCCACTGGGGAGATCAAGAGTTGGGGCCCCTCTTGTTCCAAGGACTGCCTTCAACCGGTTCCCAGTACTCCCTGCCGTGACCCTGTGGTTCCTCCTGTATCCGGTCCCCCTAAGGTCATTAAGGACTCTGCCTGCCACAGGAAATGCCTCTCCCCCCCTCCCAGTCCCATCAGGCAAGCCCCTGTGTCCCCGCATGGCCCTCGTCCTGGTGTCACACTGCCCCGTGCCAGGTCTCGCCCTCTGCCCTCTCTCCCCATTCCTACTCCTGCTGTTCTGCCTGCCGTTGAGGAATCCCTCCATCCTTTCCCGGTGTCCTCATCCCAGGGGAGGCAGTTACCGGATAAAGAGAAGGGGAGACCTAAGGGGGGGGGTACTGTTACGCCTAGCGCTCCGGGTCCCCGCTCCTCCCCGGAGCGCTCACGGCGTCTTTCTCCCTGCAGCTCCCCGGTCAGTCCCGCTGACCGGGAGCGCTGCTCTGTCATGGCCGTTGGGGATGCGATTCGCACAGCGGGACGCGCCCGCTCGCGAATCGCATCCCAGGTCACTTACCCGTTCCCGTCCCCTGCTGTCATGTGCTGGCGCGCGCGGCTCCGCTCTCTAGGGCGCGCGCGCGCCAGCTCCCTGAGACTTAAAGGGCCAGTGCACCAATGATTGGTGCCTGGCCCAATTAGCTTAATTGGCTTCCACCTGGTCCCTGACTATATCTATCCTCCTCCCATGCACTCCCTTGCCGGATCTTGTTGCCCTTGTGCCTAGTGAAAGCGTTTTGTGTGTTTAAAGCCTGTGTACCAGAACTTCTGCTATCTCCCCTGACTACGAACCTTGCCGCCTGCCCCCGACCTTCTGCTACGTCCGACTTTGCTTCTGCCTACTCCCTTGTACCTCGCCTATCTTCAGCAGCCAGAGAGGTGAGCCGTTGCTAGTGGATACGACCTGGTCACTACCGCCGCAGCAAGACCATCCCGCTTTGCGGCGGGCTCTGGTGAAAACCAGTAGTGTCTTAGAACCGGTCCACTAGCACGGTCCTCGCTATCCCTCTCTGGCACAGAGGATCCACCTCCTGCCAGTCGGCATCGTGACACAAAGATACCTCAAACAAGAATTGAAAGACTCTTGGCTGGCTACAAAAAGCGTTTACAAGCTGTGATACATGCCAAAGGGGGCAGTACAAGATATTAACTCTGCAGGGTACCCAAACATTTGCAGACACCATTTATTTTCAGTTATTTTGAAAGTGTAAATGATGGAAATAAAATCTAACTTTTGTTGACATATAATAATGTCTAATCTGTAATTTGATGCCTTTTGGAGAGTGGGAGTAGATGGTTGCATTGACAATCCAACACAATGGGCAGCACATTGAACACATTTTATAAGTGGTCAGAAACTTGTAAATAACTAATGAAAGAATAAAGTTGCGTTAAAACCAAGCACATCATTGTTTTTTTTGTGAAATTCCCAATAAGTTTGATGTGTCACATGACCCTCTTCCTATTGAAAAAACAAAAGTTTGATTCAAAATGGCCAACTTCAAAATGGCCGCCATGGTCACCCCCTCACATATACTAATGTGCCACAAACAGGAAGTTAATATCACCAACCATTCCCATTTTTTAAGTTGTTTCCATTTAAATGGCCCACCCTATACATTTGTGTAACAACTGAACATACTCTACCAACCATGGTTGCATTCTGTAGAAGAGACAGGTATAAACGGTTTGTATAATTTATTGCTAATTTGCCATCTGCTGGATGTTCTGAGGTACAGTTCTCTTTATATATTGTTCATCTTGGCAGACATTAACCTTTATAATATACTTAATTTTTTTCCCCCATACCATCCAGAACATAATCCTGCCCATCTGTACCATTAGCTTTGTCCAAGCTAAAGCACAGGCAGGAACAAAGAGGAAGATTTAACAAAATCTGTACAGAGGAAAAGTTGACCAGTCACCCATAATAACCAATCAGATTGCTTATATTTATTTTAAAAGTCCTTTTGTAAAAATAAAGGCGCAATCTGATTGATTGCTATGGGCAACTGGTCCACTTTTCCTCTGTACAGGATTTGGTAAATCCCCCAAAAGTCCTATCAGACTGCAACATGAAAGAGATTGGGTGAAGTGATTGGATGAAGAGACCCAGCACTGCACAAATAAATAAGAGTCATGCAGAGTGACACCCCCTCCAAAGCAAAGGAGAAAAAACTAAGTGAGCAACAGAAAGATCGTATTTGGGAGAGAAATATAGATGCTAGACATATAAAAAGTGCACATGATCAGGATTAGGTACTAAGTAGCATAACTTTTTTGTGGGCTAAGACAGGTACTCTTTAACATACTACTATTTATTTCATACTCAGCTACTGATATTTTACATGTGTACATTTCACAATCACCAACCTTGCTCAATGGGAGTAGAATGAGCTAGACCTGAGTCTGTATTTGTGGGTTGGAATGCTCTGGTATACATCACTATGTTACCAGTCTCATAGTTCTTGCTTGTAGTACTAGTACTTTCTAAGCAGCATATATCAAAAATGAAAACAACAGATGGCATACAATATCACCAGATATTACTTGAAAGCTCATTTACTAACCTTGGATACTATTTGTAGCAAGTGTAGGGACAGATGCTCCACCAGTCTGATCTCTAGCAGTGGTTATAAACTGGTGCCATGTTGTGTTATCTGCACAAAAATCTATAAATCAGTGTACAAATCTAACATAGTCCTGACAATTCTGATCTGGCTAATAAGAACAAACCTTGTTCAGTGCTAGACTTAGACCCTTTAGTAGTTAGGACATTGTGACTGAGGTTTAATGTAGCTGTTAAGGTCTTCAGGCTGCTAGGACTGGGGGTGATGTTTATGTGAGATTCTGCACAAAGACATTTTAGAAAAATGATTTGTGTGTAGAAGAACATATTGTCAGCATGTACACAGCACAGTAATAAGATTTTATTATTAACCTCTTAAGGACCAATGACGTCCTGGGACGTCATGGCACCCTGGGCATTAAGGACCAATGACGTCCCACGACGTCATGGCCTTTTCCGGTTCCTGCCGCTTGCCGGGCAGAGATCAGGACTGGATGCCTGCTGAAATCCTTCAGCAGGCATCCAGGGCAAACGCCGAGGGGGGCCATGTAGCGATCTGCGGCGACACCGGGCTGAACGGGTCTCTGGGACCCGATCGCCCGGTAATTTTGCATGATCCCGGCTGTCACAGACAGCCAGGACCATGCTAACGTATAGGAGCGAGGTGGCAAGCCGGCCACCTCCTCCTATTCCCTGCGATCCGTCGGTTAGTTAACCGACCAATCGCAGGAGGGGGGGCGGTTACTTCCTCCCGCCCTGCCCGGCCCCTGAAAGTCCGGACAGGACGGGAGGAAGACCGGAGGACGTGGTGGGGGACGGGGGAGTGCTGGGGACCGGCCCCGGCACTTACCTCGTCCCTGAAGACCCGGATCCCGGCAGTGAAGACAGCGGCGGCGGCGACAGGTGAGTTGATCTTCAGCCGCGGTCGGGCCCTTTACAGCAATGCACGTCGCCGTAAAGCGACATGCATTGCTGTAATGGGACCCTGTAAACTACAACTAACAGCATGCCCAGACAGCCCTTGGCGTCTGGGCATGCTGGGAGTTGTAGTTTTGCAACATCGGGAGGTCCACAGTTTGGAGACCACTGTGCCCTTCCAGATGTTGCAAAACTACACATTCTCAGCATGCCCTTACTGTCCAGGCATGCTGGGAGTTGTAGTTCTGTAACCTCTGGCCCTTCAGATGTTGCAGAACTATAACTCCCAGCATGCATGGACAGTTTGGGCATACTGGGAGTTGTAGATTTGCAACATCTGGAAGGGCACAGATTGGGAACCACTGTATTAGTGGTCTGCAAACTGTAGTCCTCCAGATGTTGCAAAACTACAACTCCAAGCATGCTGGGAGTTGTAGTTCGGCAACATCTGGCTCTAAAGATGTTGCCAAACTACTACTTCCAGCATGCCTGAGAATGCTGGGAGTTGTAGTTTTGCAACAACAGGAGGCACACTGGTTGGGAAACATTGTCTGTTTCCTAACTCAGTGCTTCCCAACCCATGTGCCTCCAGCTGTTGCAAAACTATAACTACCAGCATGCACTGAGACTGTGCATGCTGGAAGTTGTAGTTTTGCAACAGCTGGAGGTTCCCCCCCCCCCCCTGTGAATGTACAGGATACATTCACATGGGCAGGGGTCTTGCAGTGAGTATCAGGCTGCAAGTTTGCAGTGCAGCAAATTTTGCGCGGCAGCTCAAACTCGCAGCGGGAAACTCGCTGTAATCCCCCCCGCCCGTGTGACTGTACCCTAAAAACACTACACTAACACAAAATAAAATAAAAAGTAAAAAACACTACATATACACATACCCCTATACAGCCCCCCTCCCCTCCCCTCCCCAATAAAAATGAAAAACGTCTGGTACGCCACTGTTTTCAAAAGGGAGCCTCCAGCTGTTGCAAAACAACAACTCCCAGTATTGCCAGACAGCCGTTGACTGTCCAGGCATGCTGGGAGTTTTGCAACAGCTGGAGGCCCCCTGTTTGGGAATCACTGGCGTAGAATACCGCTATGCAAATCCCTAATTCAGGCCTCAAATGCACATGGTGCTCTCACTTTGGAGCCCTGTCGTATTTCAAGGCAACAGTTTAGGGTCACATATGGGGTATCGCCGTACTCGGGAGAAATAGCCTAACAAATTATGGGGGGATTTTTCTCCTTTCACCCCTTATGAAAAGGTGAAGTTGGGGTCTACACCAGCATGTTAGTGTAAAAAAATAAATTTTTTACACTAACATGCTGGTGTTGCCCCATACTTTTCATTTTGACAAGAGGTAAAAGGGAAAAAAGCCCCCCAATATTTGTAATGCAATTTCTCCCGACTACGGAGATACCCCATATGTGTGCGCAAAGTGCTCTGGGGGCGCACAACAAGGCCCAGAAGGGAGAGTGCGCCATATACATTTGAGGTGATTTGCACAGGGGTGGCTGATTGTTACAGCGGTTTTGAAAAACGCAAAAAAAACAAAACCCCACATGTGACCCCATTTCGGAAACTACACCCCTCACGGAATGTAATAAGGGGTGCAGTGAGAATTTGCACCCCACTGGTGTCTGACAGATCTTTGGAAGAGTGGGCTGTGCAAATAAAAAAAATTGTACAGCCCACTGTTCCAAAGATCTGACAGACACCAGTGGGGGGTAAATGCTCACTGTACCCCTTGTTACGTTCCTCAAGGGGTCTAGTTTCCAAAATGGTATGCCATGTGGGGGTTATTTTGCTGTCCTGGCACCATAGGGGCTTCCTAAATGTGACATGCCCCCCGAGCAAAATTTGCTCTCAAAAAGCCAAATATGACTCCTTCTCTTCTGAGCATTGTAGTTCGCCCATAGTGCACTTCAGGTCAACTTATGGGGTACCTCCATACTCAGAAGAGATGGGGTTACAAATTTTGGGGGGTATTTTCTGCTATTAACACTTGCATAAATGTGAAATTTGGGGGGAAACACACATTTTAGTGAAATTTTTGTAAACATTTTTTACATATGCAAAAGTCGTGAAACACCTGTGGGGTATTAATGCTCAGTTTATTCCTTGTTACGTTCCTCAAGGGGTCTAGTTTCCAAAATGGTATGCCATGTGGGTATCTTTTGCTGTCCTGGCACCATAGGGGCTTCCTAAATGCGACATGCCCCCGAGCAAAATTTGCTCTCAAAAAGCCAAATATGACTCCTTCTCTTCTGAGCATTGTAGTTCGCAAATAGTGCACTTCAGGTCAAATTATGGGGTACCTCCATACTCAGAAGAGATGGGGTTACACATTTTGGGGGGTATTTTCTGCTATTAACCCTTGCATAAATGTGAAATTTGGGGGGAACATATTTTACCAACCTTGGTAGGTGCTTGTAGTCAAGATGGGTATAAAAGGTGTGTATACTTTACTTCTATTGTGCCACCTGCCGGATGTTCTGGTGTACAGCTCTTTAGTTGTTTCTGCACAGAATGTTTTAAGATATTACTATTTACTTCAGATTTCAGCAATTGATATTTTATATTAAATTATTACCAACCTTGCTTAATGGTAGTAGAATGAGTCAGACTTGTGTCTGTATTTGTGGGTAGGAATGCTCTGGTATATTCTGCTATGTTACCAGTGACACTGTTCTTGCTTGTAGTACTAGTGCTCTCTTAGTAGTAAATATCAAAAATGTAACATACAGATTATATACAGTATCAGCAGTTATTATTTGATCTATAATATTATAGAAACCTAACTTACTAACCTTGGATACTATTGGTAGGGGGTGTAGGATCAGCAGTTAATGGAACAATGGAGGCTCCACCAGTATGATGTCTGGCAGTGGTTATAAATTGTTGTCGTGTTGTATTTTCTGCATAAAAATCTATAAATCAATGAAAAATAACTGACATAGTCCTGACAATTCTGATCTAGGTAATAAGAACAAACCTTGTTCAGCACTAGAATTCAATAGTGATGAGCGGCATAGGCCAAATTCGAATTCACGATATTTTGCAAATATATGGACGAATATTCGTCATATATTCGCAAAATTCGCATATTCGTTATATTCTTTATTTTATGCGCATATGCGCAAATATATGCGCATATGCGAATATTCGCGAATATTGAGCCCTCCCTTCTTTAACCTCTTAAGGACGCAGGGCGTATGGATACGCCCTGCATTTCGAGTCCTTAAGGACGCAGGGTGTATCCATATGCCCGTGGGAATTCCGGTCCCCACCGCTAGCCGGTTGGGGACCGGAGAGGGATGCCTGCTGAAATCATTCAGCAGGCACCCTGGCACATCGCCCAGGGGGGTCCTGAGACCCCCCCATGTCGGCGATCGGAGAAAATCGCATGACAATTCAGACATGCGATTTTCTCCAATTCTGGGCTGATCGGGTCTCTGGTGACCCGATCACCCGGAAAATAGGGCTGATCGGAGTTGTCAGCAACAACCCCGATCAGCCTAAAGGATTGGAGTGAGATCGCAAAGCTGCGATCTCCTCCTATCCCCTGCCATTACTCAGAACGGAGTTCTGACCAATGGCAGCGCAGGACAGGGGGTTGCCATGGCAACCCCCCGTTCTGCCCGCTGCTGGATGTCGAGGGGCTCTGGGAAGAAGATGGAGGCCGTACCTGCAGGAGAAGATGCCTGGGGACCTGGGATCTTCGCTGGAGCCTGCAGGATCCTGATCAGGTAGGGAATCGACAGTGGGGGGGGAATTGAAAGTGAAAGTAAATCGATCTTTACTGTGGCAACCACTAGGGGGGCCAAACTGCAACTCCCAGCATGCCCAGAGAGCCAAAGGCTGTCTGGGCATGCTGGGAGTTGTAGTTTTGCAACATCTGGAGGGTCACAGTTTGGAGACCACTGTTACAGTGGTGCCCAAACAGTAGCCCTCCAGATGTTGCCAAACTACAACTCTCAGCATGCCTCGACTGCCCAGGCATGCTGGGAGTTGTAGTTCTATATAATCTGTCCCTTCAGATTTAGCAATTTTCATGACATTTTTGAAAATTGCTGCTCTACTTTGAAGCCCTCTAATTTTTTCAAAAAGCAAAAGTATGTCCATTTTATGATGCCAACATAAAGTGGACATACTGTGTTTGTGAAGAAAAATTAAATTTATTTGGAATATCCATTTTCCTTACAAGCAGAGAGCTTCAAAGTTAGAAAAATGCTAAATTTTCTAAATTTTCATGAAATTTGGGGATTTTTCACCAAAAAAGGATGCAATTAACGCCGAAAATTTACCACCAAAATAAAGTAGAATATGTCACGAAAAAACAATCTCAGAATCAGAATATTCGGTAAAAGCGTTTTCGCGTTATTAATTTGTAAAGTGATGGTGGTCAGAATTGCGAAAAAGGGCTCAGTCCTTAAGGTGAAAAAGGGCTGCGTCCTTAAGGGGTTAATGGTATAGGGAACTAATGGGCTAGTGCATTAATTCAGTGATTTTTTTTTTGCCTCTTTAAACCAATAGGCCCATTGTGGTCTATGGGGATCTCATGGTATGTAAAACAGTAAGATAAGCAGGAGGGTCTTGGCAGTACAGTGGATGGGAGACACTGGTGGTGGTTCAAGTCCCAGGGTGGGACGGAGTGTTAAAGTGTTGTAGTTGAACTTTACTTGTGATTGACAAATGTAGGTCAATTGGTAATTAAGAGAGCCTTTGAACTGTGGGAACTAGATCAATTGGCAATTAACTGAGTGTGGGAACTAGGTTAATGGGGTTCCAAATATGGGTATTGGGGTTAATTGAAACTGGATGAAATGTGTAAGGCTGGGTATGAATGGGAGGTTAAGGAACATAGTGGGAGATTTATCAAAACCTGTGCAAAGGAAAACTTGTCCTGTTGCCCATAGCAACCAATCAGATCGCTTCTTTCATTTTGCAGAGACCTTGTGAAAAATGAAAGAAGCAATCTGATGTGTTGCTATGGGCAACTCAGCAGCTTTTCCTGGAAGATCGGATCACCGCGGCAGCGATGCGGGCGACCCAATCATCTAATTTAACATGCGCACTGCCGCAGATGCCGTGATCTGTACTGATCACGGCATCTGAGGGGTTAATGGCGGGCACCTGCATGATCGCGGATGTCGGCCATTACCGGCAGGTCCAGCCGAGTATGACGCGAGCACCGCTCCGATGCTCACGGTCATACACAGAAGTTCACGGACAGTATTCTAGCTCTTATCACAGTGATCTTCAACCTGCGGACCTCCAGATGTTGCAAAACTGCAACTCTCAGCATGCTAGTAGTTGTAGTTTTGCAACATCTGGAGGTCCGCAGGTTGAAGACCACTGTCCTATCACATTATCCACCACAAGAACCTGCGGGGAGGAATCTTATATAGTGAAGGGGTGGGATATTTTCCTATAATGGTTGCTATGGATATTGCTAACCTCTGACAGTTGCATCTGCATAATTCTCATTGGCCCACAAGCTTTGCGAATATTCGCGTATGCAAATATTTGCACGCCAGTCTCACACAGCAGTATTAGAGCCTTCTTTGGACCAAACACAGGCTGGAAACAGAAAGGGATTATCAGTGATCACTGTGATGTGAAAAAACAAAAAACTGTGAATATTCGTAATTGCAAATATATAGTGCTATATTCGCAATATTCATAAATTCGCGAATATGCGATATTCGCAAATAAAATTTGCATTGCTAATATTCGCGAGCAACACTAGAATGCGACCCTTCAGTAGTTCGGACATTGTGACTGGGGTTTACTGCAGCTGTTAGGGTCTTCCGGCTGCTAGGACTGGGGGTGATGTTTATGTTAGTTTCTGCACAAAGAAATTTAATAAAATAAAGTGAAGCGCCTATCACACTGTACAATGCTATGCCTATTGTATAGCATTGAACAGTGTTAGCAAAGATTTCATGTAACAGTTCCCCATGAGGATTACTAAATTATGGAAAAAATAAAAGTTGTAATAAATGTGAATAAGTCCCCCCACTTTCCATTTTTCTAATAAAATGATGAAAATAAATGTAAACATATTTTGTAGGAGTCATAGTGAAGGTAGAGTAAAGGGGCTGAGTCTTTTCTATAACCCACTGTTTGTAGCTCTGAGTTTTTCATGGAGACGACCACATCTAGGAAGGCAATTTCCTGATCATTATAGTCTGAGGAGAAAGCCATATTCATGGTATTTTCCCTGTTTAAGTACAAAGCGAATTGCTCAAAGTTCTCTTTACCCCATGACCAGACCATAAGTATATTGTCCATGTACCATTTGTAATCTTTAATATAACTTTAGAATGGGTTGGCACTGGAATAGATCACAGCAAGGAAGATGTTTGCATAAGTACAGGAGACCGGCGTACCCATAGCTGTGCCAGTCTCCTGTTTGTACCATGTTCAACCAAATTGAAAGAAATTGTTCTTCAGGACCAATCGTAGGCCTTCTGTGACAAATTTGGTGTATGCCTCTGATTTGGTTGCTGCATTGCAGAATTCTGCAATGGCCTGAATGCTGGCCTCATGAGGAATCCTCGTATATAGTGACTCCACGTCGATGGACCCTAATGCATCTCCTTCTTTAACTTGTATCTAAGCAGGCTAGGTAGTTGTTTGTGTCCCATAAATACAGCTGAATATCCGAAAGGATTGGACGCAACAACTAATCCAAATATTGTGACAGGTATTCCGATGCCTGAGATTATAGGCCTGTCCGGTGGTTTCTCGTGGCTCTTGTGTACCTTCAGAAGAAAGTACCACTGTGGCCTCGAGGGATTATCCTGGAGCAGTTTTTCGGCTTTTTTTTGGGATAACAGATATAACTCCACTTTCTGCCTGAGAAAGGTCTGTAGTTGGGAGAGCACTTTGGCGGTGGGATCAAAGGATACTTTCCAATATGTGGTGACATCTGAAAGTTGACGGAGAGCTTCGTGTTGATATTGCTCAACTGACATGATTACTGTGCTGTGGCCTTTGTCAGCCTTTTTTATGATCAGATCTTTCATGCTCTTTTTTTACTTTTTTTGACAAGTTGGCTTTAGGAAAGGGGTAAATGAGAGCCTTGACATCATTCAGGACCTCAGTTGCAAAATGGTCCAAGCTGCTGCCACTTTGTATAGGGGGACAGAATCTGGACTTTTTTCCTTCTTTGAACTCTGGGAGTTCTATTGTAGTGTTGCTGTGAGTGACTTCAGGGTACTGAAGACTCAGAAGTAACTTGAGGTCTCTGGTTTCTGTAGGATCTGTTGCAAAATATGCACTGAAACCAAGGGAGACAAGTACGGCAGGAATTTCAACTTCTTTCCTTTCTTTGTTTTGTTCTTTCTGATGAAAGAACTCCGTATAGGGCCATTTTCCTACACGGCTAAAAAAAGATCAATAGTGACTACAGTTCCTTAAAAAAATGGTAGATCAGCTCAAATCACATCTGCTCAAAAGGGGCTATCCGGCATCATGCCTGAATGCAGCCCTCAACAAAACCAATGAGGAATCGAGAGATGAACTTATTACAAAATCCAAGTCCACATTTCCCCCTCCTCCAAGAAGCTTCAATTTTTCCTTCAAACATAGTGAAATGTCCAGTGCGATCCGGAAGGCTATCTATCGCCATTGGCAAATCATAGAGGGCGATCCCCTAATAAAGGAGATAGCCATAGAGAAACTGCTGATCGCACATAAGCGCACCAGTATGCTGAAAAATGAACTGGTGTGCAGTACATTCACATCGGAACCTGCATCACCATCTACCTGGCTTAAGGACCTGTGCCCTATGGGAAACCGCAAGTGTGGGAATTGCTCATTTTGTGGACAACTGAAACAAAGGTGAAATTACCATCTAGGTGGAGAGAACGTGCATGTTACTGATCTCATCACATGCAGAACTAAGTTCGTAGTTTACTGTATACAGTGCCCCTGTGGCTATTTGTATGTCGGTTGCACCATCTACCCAATGTTTGTGCGGTTTAAGGAACATGTCCGACTTTCCAGGAGGGAAGAAGGGGCGCCTAGACTGGCTGAACATCTGCAGATCAAACATAACGGCAACGCATCATTAACTTTCTTTGTTCTGGAAACTATCACGAACACTCCAACTGGTCTCACCAGACAGACCTTTCTGCAACAAAGGGAAGCACGCTGGATCTCTTGGCAATGAATTCAGAACGATCATATGAGGACTAATGTCTATGCATTTGTTTGCCTTTCTTCCTGACATTCTCTCTTGTCCACATCTCTCCTTATCTCCCCTGTCCTCTCCCTCTCTCTCTCTTTCTTGTTCCTCCCTCTTTTTGCCTCTCTTCTTATGTATTCCCATGCATACAAACTCAATCAGTTGGTACTTATTTCACCTAATAAAATTGCAGATGGATGCTACCTACCGGGCACAGCTGGATGTTGTAAGCAACCGCTCTCTGCAGCGCTGGAAGGCAGCTGCCGGATTGTAGCGTCATGTTGCCGGGAAACAGCACGTCAGCTGATCCCAGGCCATGGGGTTAGGTTATTTAACCGAGACCGTGAGCATCATCTGTGGGCGTGACCAAGCGGATAACCCGCGAAACGGGACCTTCATTCGACGAGCTCAGCTGAGCTCAAGTTTCCTTCTCCCTGACCCGAATCCTTGTTTCCCATGTACATGATGGAATAAAGAAAATGTTCTTTGGCATGAAACTGTGTGAGTGCGACATATATTTTTCTTCTCCCTTTCATGTTGCACACTGTGTTCCATATAAGCTCACCCCCGATACTGCCGCATCTCCCGTCTTCCATCATCCCAGTTCAGCATTCACAATACCACTCATCACACTACAGTGCCGTCTCTTTATCTATTGCTACCCTAGCTCTGCTTATGCTGCTTCAGATTCAATTGGGGAGATTTATCAAAACCTGGGGAGATTTATCAGAATACATTGCTGTCTACAGGGATGGCCACGTCCGTGCGATCTTAGTGCCGATTGATTCAGTTGTGACGGCTACCTTCTGAATCTCGGATAGAATTTTTGCGGCCGGTGATTCCTCTGTATGAACCCCACCTAACTTCAATAGTCAGGCTTCCAGAACAACTGCTCAAAAGGCACTCGCTGTGATAACAAATGAAAAGAAATAATTAAACTGTTAAGGCTTGGACCTTGCTGTCATGGATTTTAAACAATTCAAAAATATTGATTTATATATGTAATATTGTTATAAACACAGCTAAAAACATTGGCAATGTATATTATTTATGTTACAATTTAAATACATTTGTGTAACCACTGAACATACTCTACCAACAATACTTATACTTAGTATGGTTGAAAAAAGACATACGTCCATCAAGTCCAACCAATGGTTGCATTCTGTAGAAAAGTATAAAGTATAAACGGTTTGTATAATTTATTGCTAGTTTGCCATCTGCTGGATGTTCTGAGGTACAGTTCCCTTTATATGTTGTTCATCTTGGCAGACATTAACCTTTATAATATACTTAATTTTTTTCCCACCATGCCATCCAGAACATAATCCTGCCCATCTGTACCATTATCTTTGTCCAAGCTAAAGCACAGGCAGGAACAAAGAGGAAGATTTAACAAAATCTGTACAGAGGAAAAGTTGACCAGTCACCCATAGTAACCAATACGATCGCTTATTTTTCTTTTAAAAGGCCTTTTGTAAAAAATAAAGGTGCAATCTGATTGATTGCTATGGGCTACTGGTCAACTTTTCCTCTGCACAGAATTTGGTAAATCCGCCCAATGTCCTATCAGACTGCAACATGAAAGAGATTGGTTGAAGTGTTTGGATGAAGAGACCCAGCACTGCACAAATAAATAAGAGTCATGCAGAGTAACACCCCCTCCAAAGCAAAAGGAGAAAAAACTAAGTGAGCAACAGAAAGATCGTATTTGTGAGAGAAATATAGGTGCTAGACATATAAAAAGTGCACATGACCAGGATTAGGTACTAAGTAACATATCACTTTTTATGGGCTAAGACAGGTACTCTTTAACATACTACTATTTATTTCATACTCAGCTACTGATATTTTACATGTGTACATTTCCCGATCACCAACCTTGCTCAATGGGAGTAGAATGATTTAGACCGGAGTCTGTATTTGTGGGTTGGAATGATCTGGTATACATCACTATGTTACCAGTCTCATAGTTCTTGCTTGTAGTACTAGTGCTTTCTAAGCAGCATATATCAAAAATGAAAACAACAGATAAGATACAACATCATCAGGTATTACTTGATCTATAATGTTACAGAAAGCTAATTTACTAACCTTGGATACTATTTGTAGCAAGTGTAGGGACAGATGCTCCACCAGTCTGATCTCTGGCAGTGGTTATAAACTGGTGCCATGTTGTGTGGATACTATTGGTAGCGGGTGTAGGATCAGCAGTTAACTGGGCAATGGAGGCTCCACCAGTCTGATATCTGGCAGTGGTTATAAATGGTTGCCATGTGTTATCTGCACAAAAATCTATAAATCAGTGTACAAATCTAACATAGTCCTGACAATTCTGATCTGGCTAATAAGAACAAACCTTGTTCAGTGCTAGACTTAGACCCTTTAGTAGTTAGGACATTGTGACTGAGGTTTAATGTAGCTGTTAGGGTCTTCAGGCTGCTAAGACTGGGGGTGATGTTTATGTGAGATTCTGCACAAAGAAATTTTAGAAAAATGACTTGCGTGTAGAAGAACGTATTGTCAGCATGTACACAGTAATAAGATTTTATTATTAGTTTATCATTAGTATTAATTTAGTCTATGAAGTGAGCACAGGAGCTGTATATGCTTTATAGACATTAAGAAATAGCTGCTATTCAAAGCCAAGACTTACCTCTAATGCTGAGGTGATGATCAAGCCAATGCCTGGCATTTATCCTTTAGATCCCGCAGTCAAAGCTGATCCCGGGATCTAAAAAGATACGTTTCTGGTACCGGTCAGTTCTTGGGAGCTGATCAGGACCACAGCTGGGTAATCACGGGGTCCCGATCAGCTGGGGTGATGGTCGAAGGGTCCCTACCTGCCTCTTTGCTGTCCAATCGGAGTTGCATGAATACAGGCAGCCTGTATATGTGTTAGCAACTTAAAGATTGCATGTTATAGTCCCCTATGGGAACTACAAAATTGTAAAAAAAAAAAAAAAGATTGTAATATTAAGATTGTAATAGATGTGAATAAGCCATTCCCCCGAATAAAAGTTTAAATTACCCCCTTTTTTTTTTCTTTTCTTTTTAAATAAAATAATGTAAATAAAAATAAATATAAACATATTTGTTATTGGTGCATGTGGAAATTGCAGAACTAAAAAATATGTAAATGAAACCACACAGTGAATGGGAAAAATATCAAAGTCCATAATTGTCTATCTTTAGCCCCTTCATATACCGAAAAATATGAGGGAAAAAAAAGGGTTATAAAAGTCCCATCAAAACAATGGTACAGATAAAAACTGCAGATCATGGAGCAAAAAACGAGCCCTCATAGAGCCTTGCATATGGAAAAATGCAAGTGTTATAGAGGTCAAAAGAGGACTATTTTAACCCATTAAGGACCAAGCCATTTTACACCTTAGGACCCGGCCATTTTTTGCACATCTGACCATTGTCACTTTAAACATTAATAACTCTGGGATGCTTTTAGTTATCATTCTGATTCCGAGATTGTTTCTTTGTGACATATTCTACTTTAACATAGTGGTAAAATGTTTTGGTAATTTGCCTCCTTCCTTGGTGAAAAATTCCAAAATGTTATGAAAAATTTGAAAATTTTTCACAAAATTTCCAAACTCACTATTTTTTAGGGACCAGTTCAGGTTTGAAGTGGATTTGAAGGGTCTTCATCTTAGAAATACCCCACAAATGACCCCATTATAAAAACTGCACCCCCCCAAAGTATTCAAAATGACATTCAGTCAGCGTTTTAGCCCTTTAAGTGTTTCACAGGAATAGCAGCAAAGTGAAGGAGAAAATTCACAATCTTCATTTTTTACACTCGCATGTTCTTGTAGACCCAATTTTAGAATTTTTACAAGGGGTAAAAGGAGAAAATGTATACTTTCGAGTAAGCACATACCTTATATGTCTTTGTAAATTGTTCGGCGGGCGCAGTAGAGGGCTCAGAAGCGAAGGAGCGACAAGGGGATTTTGGAGAGTACGTTTTTCTGAAATGGTTTTTGGGGGGCATGTTGCATTTAGGAAGCCCCTATGGTGCCAGAACAGCAAAAAAAAAACACATGCCATACCATTTTGGAAACTAGACCCCTCGGGGAACATAACAAGGAATTAAGTGAGCCTTAATACCCCACAGGGGTTTCACGACTTTTGCATATGTAAAAAAAAAATAAAAAAAATTTCACTAAAATGTGTGTTTCCCCCCAAATTTCACATTTTTGCAAGGGTTAATAGCAGAAAATACCCCCCAAAATTTGTAACCCCATCTCAATTTTGCTAGGGGGGCATGTCGCATTTAGGAAGCCCCTATGGAGCCAGAACAGCAAAAAAAACACATGGCATACCATTTTGGAAACTAGACCCCTTGAGGAACGTAACAAGGAATTAAGTGAGCCTTTGCATATGTAAACATTTTTTTTTCCACTAAAATGTGTGTTGCCCCCCAAATTTCACATTTTTGCAAGGGTTTATAGCAGTAAATACCCCACAAAATTTGTAACCCCATCTCTTCTGAGTATGGAGGTATCCCATAAGTTGACCTGAAGTGCACTACAGGCAAACTACAATGCTCAGAAGAGAAGGAGTCATATTTGGCTTTTTGAGAGCAAATTTTGCTTGTGGGGCATGTTGCATTTAGGAAGCCCCTATGGTGCCAGAACAGCAAAAAAAACCACATGGCATACCATTTTGGAAACTAGACCCCTTTAGGAACGTAATAAGGAATTAAGTGAGCCTTAATACCCCACAGGGGTTTCACGACTTTTGCATATGTAAACATTTTTTTTCCCTAAAATGTGTGTTTCCCCCCAAATTTCACATTTTTTCAAGGGTTAATAGCAGAATATACCCCCCAAAATTTGTAACCCCATCTCTTCTGAGTATGGAGGTACCCCATAAGTTGACCTGAAGTGCACTACGGGCGAACTACAATGCTCAGAAGAGAAGGAGTCATATTTGCCTTTTTTAAAGCAAATTTTGCTTGGGGGGCATGTTGCATTTAGGAAGCCCCTATGGTGCCAGAACAGCAAAAAAAAAACACATGGCATACCATTTTGGAAACTAGACCCTTGAGGAACGTAACAAGGGGTAAAGTAAGCCTTAATACCCCACAGGGGTTTCACGACTTTTGCATATAAATGTAAAACAACTAAAAAAAAGTCACTAAAAGTGGGTTTTCCCCAAAGTTTTACATTTTTACAAGGGTTAATAGCAGAAAAGACCCTTCAAAATTTGTAAATACATTTCTTTGGAATAAGGACATACCTTAATATTTGATGATTTTCGCTCCGTGGGTGCACACCAGGTCTTGGAGTGGGAGGTCAGTCAGGGGCCTTGAGCTTATTATAGCAGCCAGGATGTCGGACCCCCCCTCAAGGAGCATTAATGGGGGGAGCACTGAGCCCTAAAATAGGGGAACACTATGGGGGACAACGGGCCGTAACTGGGGTAGACATGTGGGGTACAGAGGCCCGTAATATGGGGTACAGTGGGCCAGAAAACTATAAATCATAAAATAATAAAACAGGATATGTTCCCAGAATGATGACCCAGAGCATAACCAAAACTAAAAAAAATATGCCCGCCCCAAACTCAATGCTCTGAGTCATCATTCTGGGAATGTGATGTGTGTGGCCATCCCTAACCTGTTGCCTCAAATGCGCACCCGCTCAGGTGGAGAGAGCGCTGCACATTTGAGGCAACATAAAAAAGTCCCCGATGATAGTGACTCAGTGACCTATGACCCATTTTTGAAAAAACACCCCCAGAGGTCTTATCAGGTTTTTTTTTTTTCTTCAGGTTTTTTTGGCAATTTAGTGATTTATGGGGGTTATATTTTGGAATGGACTCTGGACTTGGTACATCAGTCAAATTATGGAAAATTCAAATGAAAGGGAAAATTTAGTGCTCCATGGAAGTGTGATACTCCCTGAAGCAGCCTATGCAGAGGCCCGGATTATCTGGGCAAGTGTCACACTGATACCTGGTGTCCTTCTGCATCCCCTTCCTATAACACACTCTGCAGTTTTTTCTGGGATCGCCCCTTCTTTCCACTGTGGGGGACCTCACCTGGAAAGTGTTGGCCTGGGACGATCTTGGCGCCTATAACTCCAGACCCTTGGGAAGTCCGGCCTGATCTTTCCCGGTCAGCAAAGATCAGGAACCTTAGGACTTCTTCTTGGTACTGGAGGAATGTCCCTGTGTTGCCAGCATACTGGGATAGTACAAAAGCGTTGTACATGGCAACCTGTACCAAGTAGACCGCAACTTTTTTGTACCATACCCGTGTTTTTATATTGCTTAAGGAGAGATCTCTGAGAGATCAACTCCCCCCATATACCGATTGTAGTCCAGAATACAATCGGGCTTGAGGACCGGTCCCACGGTACCTCGCACAGGGACAGGGGTGCTGCTGTTCCCATGAATAGTGGTGAGCATAAGGACATCCCTCTTATCCTTATACTTCACCAACAACAGGTTATCATGGGTCAGGGCATGGGACTCACCCTTGGGGATAGGCGTCTTAAAAATTTTTTGAGGGAGGCCTCTCGGGTTCTTCCGCACGGTCCCACAAGCAGATGTGGATCTGGCGGAAAGGGATTTGAACAGAGGGATGCTGGTATAAAAGTTATCCACGTACACGTGGAAACCCTTATCCTGCAATGGGTGCACAAGGTCCCAAACGAGTTTCCCGCTAACACCCAGAGTGGGGGAGCAATCTGGGGGTTCAATACGGGAATCCCCTCCCTCATATACCCTAAACCTACAAGTGTACCCGGAGGTACTCTCGCAGAGTTTATAGAGCTTCACGCCATACCGCGCCCGCTTCCATACAGCGCCCAGGGAATATACTGGCGGAAGATGAGTCTCCCCTTAAAACTGATGAGAGACTCATCTACCGAGAGGTCCCTGAGCGGTATGTAGGCCTCCAAATATTTGGCCCCAAAGTGATCGATGACCGGCCTCACTTTGTAAAGCCAGTCATGG
This sequence comes from Hyla sarda, assembly GCF_029499605.1. NCBI lineage: Eukaryota > Metazoa > Chordata > Amphibia > Anura > Hylidae > Hyla > Hyla sarda. The sequence continues at coordinate 333,336,011 of NC_079190.1, read as the reverse complement.
GCGGGATCACCTTGGGGCGGACATGCCGCATTATCTGCATAATTTCTGAATCGCCTCGTACCGCTTCCGTGTCATCGCCATACTGTAAAGCGGGGCCTGGTAGAGGAGGTCCCCACTCCAGTAATGGTGAGCACTTGGTTTTTTGTCCAGGCCCATATGCAGAGTGAGCCCCCAAAATGTCTTCATTTCCGCTGCATCAATGGCGCGCTATTCATTGGACCTGGCCAAAAAGGAATCGGGGTGGTGGGTAATGAACTGCTGGGCATACAAGTTCGTTTGCTCCACCATGTGATTGACCAGGCTGTCACTGAAAAAAACTTTAAAAAGTCCAGATCAGTGAAGCCAGCCATGTCAATCCGGATTCCTGAGTCGGCAACAAACTCAGGAATCCGTGGCTGATAACCCTTTGGGGGGCTCCGGTGCACTTGTCTGGGGGGCCGGACTCCTATTACGAGCGGCATTGCCACTCGTACTAGTGTCGGCCACTGGGTCACTCTCATGGGGGGTGCGTGGCCGCCGCCACACAGGGTACTCATCATCACTACTAGATGATGAGGAGGGCAAGGAAGAACACAAAAAAGTTGGATCTTCCTCGTCCACACTGGCAGATTCGGAGTCGGAGGCTATAAAAGCGTAAGCCTCCGCTGCCGAAAATGCCCTGTGAGCCATCGCCTTTTTTCTACGGTGGGGGGGGGGAAGGGGTGTGTGCTGGGGGGGGGGAGGTGGTGGCGGGGAAGTATGTAGTGTGTGGTGCTTTGTGTAAAAAGTGTAATAACAGTAATAGAAAAAAAGCTGCAGCCAAAAAAAAAGGGGTGGCGCACGCAGCTCCCTGAACCCCTGATAGGACCCGGGGTAAGGGATCAGACCCTAATAGGACCCTTGGGGACCTATTAGGGGGTCAGGGGAGGGGGGGGTACTTTTTTTTACTTTTTTTAACTTTTATTTCACTTTTTAACTGATTTACTCCTACCTGGCCCCGCAATCAGCTCTCCCTATTCTACGGCTCCTGAGGGGGCTCCGGAGCTCTGAGGGGGATCCACGGTCTTCTCCTCACTGCTGCACCCGCTGACTGAATGAAGAGAGCGGGTGAAGCAGCGGGAAGGAACCGTTATTGCCACCCACCACCCCACTATGTTACTGGGTCACTTTCAGGACTCGAGATGCTGCTGATGCCACCTCCAGGCTGTCTCACACTGCCACCATATGTTTTCCTCATGCTGATGCCAGCTCCAGGCTGTGTCATTCAGCCACTATAGGGTCTCCTCATGCTGCCACCAACTACAGGCTGTGTCATTCAGCCACTATATGGTCTCCTCATGCTTCCGTCACCTCCAGGCTGTGTCACTGTACCGCCATGTGGTCTCCTCATGCGGCTGGCACATTAAATAAAACTTTTTAGGTTCATCTATTTTAAATCTTCAATTTAAATGTAAAAAAATATCTTTAATCTTTTCAATTGTGAGGCCCTATGGTCTCGTCAGGCTGTTACCACCTCCAGACTGGTAAGAGACCTCCAACTGTCCTCTAAGCTGATCAGGACTCCACAATGGTCCCAATCAGCATCCCTGAGCAACCCTCAATTGAATTTCGGCACTTTTAGAAGTAGTGATCAACTTTGATTGTGGCATGTAAAGGGTAGGTCCTGGTAGGTCCCAGCTTCTATCAACAGCCATGGGTCCAGGCTGTTGATAGCAGCTGGGACCTACTGGGTATGAAGCATGCTCAGCATTTGTGAGCAGGTAGGTCTCAACTGCTTCATAGACAGGGAGGGGGGGAGGGCATACATTTACAATGTAATGTTATCTTTTAAAATATTATTTATTTCTTCCAAATAATATGAAATGGCCCTCGTCTACTAAAAGTAAAAAGCCTATGATAGAATTTAGTAGGCTCTGAGAGCACCTATGCGTCTGAAGCCGCTTGAAAAATATATATTTAATCCTAGAGAGTCCTTTGCTGACAAATCATGAGTAGGGCTTTCAGTGTGTTCAGAGTAAGGTATTGACCCATATTCCACCACTATAAACCAACAAAGATATCAACCCCATAAACAACAGTTGACATATTACCAATAATACTATCACTAGCCTTTAAACCATCATACAGTACACTCAACATGTGATGTAGGACATATATATATACATATATATAATCCTTTCATCAAAAAAGAAAAGTCTGAGTAATACCAGGACAATGAGTAAGTAATACCTGTAGCCGAAGGTCTATCTGTTGAGTATGTAGTTGCAGTCAAAGAATTTCCCCGTGTATGTCTGCTGATAGAACTGAGGTAAATCTCTGTTGTAGTTGGTGCTAAAATAAGGCCAAAAAATATAGTTAGAGGAAATATTGCATATAAATAAATATACATTATTAATAAAATAATAATTTAACTGATTTGTTTAATTGTTGACTGCTATACGCAGTAAGGATTCAAGCAACCATGTAATGTTTGGAGCCAAGACCAAGGGTGAATCCAAAGATACATTCTTAGAAATTCCGATGCTAGCAGCCTCCTATCATCTTTCATGAGATTTTGTTGCACCTTGTACCCTACAGAATCCCCGTCATAGAAATGCAAGCTCTGGATTGTGCTGAAAGAATGAACATGTTTGTTCTTTCAGCAGAGATAAACGTAGACTTCATTGCCATCTATGGCAGTGCATGTCAAGGCGATCCTAGCACAGACCAATTTATCTGGTGCATGCAGCAGTCAGAATGTCTGCATGGAATATCTCTAGTAGTGTTGCTCGCGAATATTCGCAATTCTAATTTTAATCTCGAATATCGCATATTCGCGAATTCGCAAATATTGCGAATATAGCACTATATACTCGCAATTACGAATATTCGCTTTTTTTTTTGATCACTGATCATCCCGCTCTGTTCTTCGCATATTCGCGAATATTGAGCCCTCCCTTCTTTAATGGTATAGGGAACTAATAGGCTAGTGCAGTGGTCTCCAACCTGCGGACCTCCAGATGTTGCAAAACCACAACTCCCAGCATCCCCTGATAGCCGTTGGCTGTCCGTGCATGCTGGAAATTGTATTTTTGCAACATCTGGAGGTCTGCAGGTTGAAGACCACTGCACTAGTGCCTTAACTCTGTGATTTTTTTGCCTGTTGAAACCAATAGGCCCATTGTGGTCTATGGGGATCTCACGGTATGTAAAACTGTAAGATAAGCAGGAGGGTCTCAGCAGTACAGAGGATGGGAGACTGTGCGGTGGTTCGAGTCCTGGGGTGGGACACAGTGTTGTGGTTTAACTTTTTTACTCGTGATTGACAAATTTAGATCAGTTGGTAATTAACCCCTTAAGGACTCAGGGTTTTTCCGTTTTTCCACTTTCGTTTTTTCCTCCTTACCTTTTAAAAATCATAACCCTTTCAATTTTCCACCTAAAAATCCATATTATGGCTTATTTTTTGCGTCCCCAATTCTACGTTGCAGTAACATTAGTCATTTTACCCAAAAATGCACGGCGAAATGGAAAAAAAAATCATTGTGCGACAAAATCGAAAAAAAACGCCATTTTGTAAATTTTGGGGGCTTCCGTTTCTACGCAGTGCATATTTTGGTAAAAATTACACCTTATCATTATTCTGTAGGTCCATATGGTTAAAATGATACCCTACTTATATAGGTTTGATTTTGTCGCACTTCTGGAAAAAATCATAACTACATGCAGGAAAATTTATACGTTTAAAAATGTCATCTTCTGACCCCTATAACTTTTTTATTTTTCCACGTACGGGGCAGTGTGAGGACTCATTTTTTGCGCCGTGATCTGAAGTTTTTATCGGTATGATTTTTGTTTTGATCGGACTTTTTGATCACTTTTTATTCATTTTTTAATGTTATAAAAAGTGACCAAAATACGCTTTTTTGGACTTTGGAATTTTTTTGCGCGTACGCCATTGACCGTACGGCTTAATTAATGATATATTTTTATATTTCGGACATTTACGCACGCCGCGATACCACATATGTTTATATATTTTTTTTTACACTGTTTTATTTTTTTTATGGGAAAAGGGGGGTGATTCAAACTTTTATTAGGGAAGGGGTTAAATGACCTTTATTAACACTTTTTTAAACTTTTTTTTTATGCTGATCACTGGCGTGTATTAACACGCCTGTGATCAGCATTATCGGCGCTTGACTGCTCCTGCCTGGATCTCAGGCACGGAGCAGTCATTCGTCGATCGGACACCGGGGAGGCAGGTAAGGGCCCTCCCGGTGTCCGGTCAGCTGTTCGGGACGCCGCGATTTCACCGCGGCGGTCCCGAACAGCCCGACTGAGCAGCCGGGTCACTTTCAGTTTCACTTTAGAAGCGGCGGTCAGCTTTGACCGCCGCTTCTAAAGGGTTAATACCGCACATCGCCGCGATCTGCGATGTGTGGTATTAGCCGCGGGTCCCAGCCGTTGATTAGCACCGGGACCGACGCGATATGATGCGGGATCGCGGCGCGATTCCGCTTCATATCGCGGGAGCCGGCGCAGGACATAAATATACGTCCTGCGTCATTAACCTGTTCAGGACCCATGACGTATGCATACGTCTTCACACCCTGGGTCTTAAGGACCCATGACGTATGCATACGTCATGGCGTTTTCCGGTCTCTGCCGCTCGCCGGGCAGAGATCGGAACTGGATGCCTGCTGAAATCCTTCAGCAGGCATCCAGGGCAAACGCCGAGGGGGGCCATGTAGGCCCCCCATGTCGGCGATCGCCGCAAATCGCAAGGGAAATCGCCCTTGCGATCTGCGGCGATACCGGGCTGATCGGGTCTCTGGGACCCGACCGCCCGGTAATTTCGCATGATCCCGGCTGTCACAGACAGCCAGGACCATGCTGGAGTATCGGAGCGAGGTGGCAAGCCGGCCACCTCCTCCGATCCCCTGCGATCTGTCGGTTAGTTAACCGACCAATCGCCGGAGGGGGGGCGGTTACTTCCTCCCGTCCTGCCCGGCCCCTGAAAGTCCGGAGAGGACGGGAGGAAGACCGGAGGACGCGGCGGGGGACGGGGGAGTGCTGGGGACCGGCCCCGGTACTTACCTCGTCCCTGAAGACCAGGATCCAGACGATGAAGACGGCGGCGGCGGCGACAGGTGAGTAGATCTTCAGCCGCGGTCGGGCCCTTTACAGCAATGCACGTCTCCGTAAAGCGACATGCATTGCTGTAATAGGACCCTGTAAACTACAACTCCCAGCATGCCCAGACAGCCCTTGGCGTCTGGGCATGCTGGGAGTTGCAGTTTTGCAACATCTGGAGGTCCACAGTTTGGAGACCACTGTGCCCTTCCAGATGTTGCAAAACTACACATCCTCAGCATGCCCTTACTGTCCAGGCATGCTGGGAGTTGTAGTTCTGTAACATCTGGCCCTTCAGATGTTGCAGAACTACAACTCCCAGCATGCCTGGACAGTTTTGGCATACTGGGAGTTGTAGTTTTGCAACATCTGGAAGGGCACAGATTGGGAACCACTGTATCAGTGGTCTGCAAACTGTAGTCCTCCAGATGTTGTAGTTCGGCAACATCTGGCTCTAAAGATGTTGCCGAACTACTACTCCCAGCATGCCTGAGAATGTTTGGGAGTTGTGGTTTTGCAACAGCTGGAGGCACACTGGTTGGGAAACATTGTTTCCTAATTCAGTGTTTCCCAACCCGTGTGCCTCCAGCTGTTGCAAAACCACAACTCCCAAACATTCTCAGGCATGCTGGGAGTAGTAGTTTTGCAACAGCTGGAGCCCCCCCCCCCCCCCCCCCCTGTGAATGTACAGGGTACACTCACATGGGCAGGGGGCTTACAGTGAGTATCAGGCTGCAAGTTTGCGATGCAGCAAATTTTGCGCGGCAGCTCAAACTCGCTGTAATCCCCCGCCCGTGTGACTGTACCCTAAAAACACTACACACCACTACACTAACACAAAATAAAATAAAAAGTAAAAAACACTACATATACACATACCCCTACACAGCCCCCCGCCCCTCCCCAATAAAAATGAAAAACGCCTGGTACGCCACGGTTTCCAAAATGGAGCCTCCAGCTGTTGCAAAACAACAACTCCCAGTATTGCCAGACAGCCGTTGACTGTCCAGGCATGCTGGGAGTTTTGCAACAGCTGGAGGCACCCTGTTTGGGAATCGCTGGCGTAGAATACCCCTATGTCCACCCCTATGCAAATCCCTAATTCAGGCCTCAAATGCGCATGGCGCTCTCACTTTGGAGCCCTGTCGTATTTCAAGGCAACAGTTTAGGGCCACATATGGGGTATCGCCGTACTCGGGAGAAATTGACTAACAAATCTTGGGGGTCTTTTTCTCCTTTCACCCCTTATGAAAAGGTGAAGTTGGGGTCTACACCAGCATGTTAGTGTAAAAAAATAAACTTTTTACACTAACATGCTGGTGTTGCCCTATACTTTTCATTTTGACAAGAGGTAAAAGGGAAAAAAGCGCCACAAAATTTGTAACACAATTTCTCCCGAGTATGGAGATACCCCATATGTGGGCGTAAAGTGTTCTGGGGGTGCACAACAAGGCCCAGAAGGGAGAGTGCGCCATGTACATTTGAGGTGATTTGCACAGGGGTGGCTGATTGTTACAGCGGTTTTGACAAACGCAAAAAAACAAAACCCCACATGTGACCCCATTTCGGAAACTGCACCCCTCACGGAATGTAATGAGAGGTGCAGTGAGAATTTACACCCCACAGGTGTCTGACAGATCTTTGGAACAGTGGGCTGTGCAAATTAAAAATGTTGTACAGCCCACTGTTCCACAGATATGACAGACACCAGTGGGGGGTAAATGCTCATTTTATGCCTTGTTACGTTCCTCAAGGGGTCTAGTTTCCAAAATGGTATGCCATGTGGGGGTTATTTTGCTGTCCTGGCACCATATGGGCTTCCTAAATGCGACATGCCCCCCGAGCAAAATTTGCTCTCAAAAAGCCAAATATGACTCCTTCTCTTCTGAGCATTGTAGTTCGCCCGTAGTGCACTTCAGGTCAACTTATGGGGTACCTCCATAATCAGAAGAGATGTGGTTACAAATTTTGGGGGGTATTTTCTGCTATTAACCCTTGCAAAAATGTGAAATTTGGGGGGAAACACACATTTTAGTGATTTTTTTTTATTTATTTTTTACGTATGCAAAAGTCGTGAAACCCCTGTGGGGTATTAAGGCTCACTTTATTTCTTGTTACGTTCCACAAGGGGTCTAGTTTCCAAAATGGTATGCCATGTGTTTTTTTTTTTTGCTGTCCTGGCACCATAGGGGCTTCCTAAATGCGACATGCCCCCGAGCAAAATTTGCTCTCAAAAAGCCAAATATGACTCCTTCTCTTCTGAGCATTGTAGTTCACCCATAGTACACCTCAGGTCAACTTATGGGGTACCTTCATACTCAGAAGAGATGGGGTTACAATGTTTGGGGGGTATTTTCTGCTATTAACCCTTGCAAAAATGTGAAATTTGGGGGGAAACACACATTTTAGTGAAATTTTATTTTTATTTTTTTACATATGCAAAAGTCGTGAAACCCCTGTGGGGTATTAAGGCTCACTTTATTCCTTGTTACGTACCTCAAGGGGTCTAGTTTCCAAAATGGTATGCCATGTGGGGGATTTTTGCTGTTCTGGCACCATAGGGGCTTCCTAAATGCAACATGCCTCCCAAAAACCATTTCAAAAAAACGTACTCTCCAAAATCCCCTTGTCGCTCCTTCGCTTCTGAGCCCTCTACTGCGCCCACCGAACACTTTACAAAGACATATGAGGTATGTGCTTACTCGAGAGAAATTGGGCTACAAATATAAGTATACATTTTCTCCTTTTTCCCCTTGTAAAAATTCAAAAATTGGGTCTACAAGAACATGCGAGTGTAAAAAATGGAGATTGTGAATTTTCTCCTTCACTTTGCTGTTATTCCTGTGAAACACCTAAAGGGTTAAAACGCGGACTGAATGTCATTTTGAATACTCTGGCGGGTGCAGTTTTTATAATGGGGTCTTTTGTGGGGTATTTCTAATATGAAGACCCTTCAAATCCACTTCAAACCTGAACTGGTCCATGAAAAATTGTGAGTTTGGAAATTTTGTGAAAAATTGGAAAATTGCTGCTGAACTTTGAAGCCCTCTGGTGACTTCCAAAAGTAAAAACACGTAAATTTTATGATGCAAACATAAAATAGACATATTGTATATGTGAATAAAAAAAAAATTATTTGGAATATCCATTTTCCTTACAAGCAGAGAGCTTCAAAGTTAAAAAAATTCAAAATTTTAAAATTTTTCATAAAATGTTGGGATTTTTCACCAAGAAAGGATGCAAGATACCACAAAATTTTACCACTATGTTAAAGTAGAATATGTCACGAAAAAACAATCTCGGAATCAGAATGATAACTAAAAGCATTCCAGAGTTATTAATGTTTAAAGTGACAGTGGTCAGAATTGCAAAAAATGGCCGGGTCCTGAGGTGTAAAATGGCTGGGTCCTTAAAGGGTTAAAGGGGTTATCCAGTGAAAAACTTTTTTTTTCTATATCAACTGGCTCCAGAAAGTTAAACAGATTTGTAAATTACTTCTATTAAAAAATCTTAATCCTTTCAGTACTTATGAGCTTCTGAAGTTAAGGTTGTTCTTTTCTGTCTAAGTGTTCTCTGATGACACGTGTCTCAGGAACCACCCAGTTTAGAAGAGGTTTGCTATGGGGATTTTATTCTAAACTGGGCGGTTCCCGAGACACGTGTCATCAGAGAGCACTTAGACAGAAAAGAACAACTCAACTTCCGAAGCTCATAAGTACTGAAAAGATTAAGATTTTTTAATAGAAGTAATTTACAAATCTGTTTAACTTTCTGGAGCTAGTTGATATATAAAAAAAAGTTATTTCCTGGAATACCCCTTTAAGAAAGCCTTTGAACCATGGGAACTAGGTCAATTGGCAATTAACTGAGTGTTTGAACCGTGGGAACTAGGTTAATGGGGTACTAAATATGGGTATTGGGGTTAATTGAAACCGGATGTAATGTGTAAGGCTGGGTATGAATGAATGAATGAATGGGAGGTTAAGGAACATAATGGGATATTTATCAATATCTGTGCAGAGTAAAGGTTGCGCAGTTGCCGATAGTAACCAATCAGATTGATTCTTTCATTTTTCAAAGGCCTTGATAAAAATGAAAGAAGCAATCTGATTGGTTGCTATGGGCAACTGCACCACTCTTCCTCTACACTGGTTTTAATGAATCTCCCCATAGAGAGAGATTTATCAAAACCTGTCCAGAGGAAAAGTTTCTGAGTTGCCCATAGCAACCAATCAGATTGCTTCCTTCATTTTGCAGAGGCCTTGTGAAAAATGAAAGAAGCAATCTGATTGGTTGCTATGTGCAACTCAGCAGCTTTCCCTGCAAAAGCTGCTGAGATCGCTTCTTTCATTTTTCACAAGGCCTCTGCAAAATTAAAGAAGTGATCTGATTGGTTGCTACGGGCAACTCAGCAGCTTTTCCAGGAAAGTAAAGTTAAACCACATCACTGTAACACTCCATCCCACCCTGGGACTAAAACCACCACACAGTCGCCCATCCACTGTACTGCCAAGACCCTACTCCTTATCTTACAGTTTTACATACCATGAGATGCCCATAGACCACAACAGGCCTATTGGTTTCAATGGGCAAAAATGCACTAGCCCATTAGTTCCCTATACCATTATAGAAGGCAGGGCTCAATATTCCCGAAAATTCGAATATCCGCATTGATTTTCGCATATGCGCATACATTTTCATATATGCGCATAGAAAAAAAAAGCTTCGAATTTCACGAATATATGATGAATATTCATCCATATATTCGTGAAATATCGCGAATTCGAATATAGCCTATGCCGCTCATTACTGATCTCTAGCAGAGATTTTGTAGTGTGAATGCACCCTTAGACTTCTTTCTCAATAAAACTGCAAGAAAAAAATCTAGAAAAGTCTAGATTCAGAGCATTTACGAAAACCACAAATTATTAGGAGACAAATTAACAATGTTATCACTCACTAATAAGCCACATACAATGATCAGCTGTAACTTTGATTGGCTAAGGCTGGGTTCCCATTACATTCCCATACGGGAGTGCATATGGCTGGGGATAGCTAAAAATTTGCGCTCCCATATGCCTTTCTATGCACTCCCGTATGTAATTCATTTCAATGAGCCGACCGCAGTGAAGCGTTTGGTCCGGTCAGCTCATTTTTTGCCCCGTATGTGCTTTTTCCCCGCACCTAAAACCGTGGTCGACAACGGTTTTAGGTCCGGTTGTAAAAGCGCATACAGGGCAAAAATGAGCTGACCGGACTGAACGTTTCACTGCGGTCGGCTCATTGAAATGAATTACATACGGGAGCGCATAGAAAGGCATACGGGAGCGCAAGATTTTAGCTCTCCCCTGCCGTATGCACTCCCGTATGGGGGAAAACGTAATGGGAGCCCAGCCTAACATAGCCTTTCCTCTCAGTCCAGATAGGACCAGGAAGCAGGGATTGGTAGGGATATATTGAGTGTAGAAACAGCAGCTGCAGGATGATCAGTAAAGTATGTAATTCTTTTTATTTCTTGTCAGTCTTTAAAAAAATATCTCTTTATACCCTGCAAACAGTTTCTTTAAAGGAGATCTCTAGTATTAAAAAACTTATCCCCTATCCTTAAGATAAGGGATAAGTTTCAGATTGCAGGGGGGGGGGCGATCACTGGGACCCCCCACGATCTCCCGTACAGGGCCCCGGCAATCCGCGCTAATGGGGCGTGTCGACCACCACACAAAGCGGCAGCCGGCATGCCCCCTCAATACAACTCTATGGGAGTGCCAGAGCGCTGCCTTCGGCAATCTCTGGCTCTGCCTTAACGCTGTATTTAGGGGAGTGTCGGCTGCCGATTCGTGCGGTGGTCAACACACGCTCTCTGGCCAGTCCCATCGGTCGGACCCCCCGCAATCTGAAACTTATCCCCTATCCTTGGGATAGGAGATACGTTTGACAATGCTGGACTACTACTTTAAATGGTTTTCCAGGAAATTACATTGATGGCTTACCCATTCATTAGGAGTACAGTGGCCCATTTACTGCAGTAACCATCAGTGTGGCTGTGCTTGGAGTGCAGCTCAATTGCACTTTAAACCTGTTCATCAAGCTAAATGGCCTATTCTAACTGGCACAATAAAAATCCTATGACAATTGTGGTATAGGTATAATGTATTATGACAAAAATTATTGCTGCTTCTCTGCTCTGCTTATAAATGGGGACTCATAGCTGTATTATGCTTATGGCAGCAGCCAAACCTTGTACTTCTATTCTGCAGTCATATTACCATCCATCTGTCTCTACATTTGGGTAATGTAACACATGTAAGGTAACAGGAAATATAATTGTTGGAACCAACTTCATAGATATTAATTATTGTGTGCTGCTGTAAACATTCAGCTCTACATAGTCACGGGAGACACAAAACGGTATACGATTTTCAATTAAGATTTGCAAAATTGCTTCTTTTTGGATTTTAAATGCATTGTAATCCACAGAGTAGTGAAAGCACACAGTGCTATGAAATGCTTCATTTTTTACATTAAAATACTTGGACATCAGTACTTGCAACCAAATATTCACACCAATTAGTTTTTTCAGTTACTATCAACTTATCCAATATGTCAGTGCATCCTTACCTATAACATGAACCTCCACTGATGATGTTTGCATGTTCTGTCCATCGGTGATGACACACCAGTAGTATCCACTGTCTCCCAATTCTAACTGAGCTAGGCTCATAATATAGGTTCTGTTAGTGTTATTCAGGGAGACTCTGTTCTGAAAACCTTTCTGGATAAATCCATTAGAGTCTATTAAACGTAAGCAGCCAGTTTCATTCCATCGGCACCAATATACCAGGAAAACAGTGTGAAAAGATTTTGGGACCTGGCACTGTGCCACCGCCAGTTCCCCAGGAGATCGGGAGCGTGGCTTTATAATCCGGTATCTTATAGTCTCTGAAGCTGAAAATAAATTATATGGAATGTAAGTAAAAGCATTACATTAGGTAACGGAATTGTCTGTGTTACTTAAAGAAAATGACAATATGCATGGTGCATAAATAACACAATATTGTATCCTTATCTGTTTTATCCTTGCTGTTTCCTGCACAGCTGCTTTGGTCCTTCTTGCTTGCCTTGTTTAACTCCCTGCAAGACACGCTTTGAGCACAACCCTGATGACGTCCCCAGAGTAGCATTCAGCCAATCACTGGGCTGAGCTCTATTCAACATGAAACCATCGAGGTCAGTGATTGCCTGAAGTGTGCACGGTAAGTAAATAAAGGCAGCAGGGAGAAAAGGAGCAGGGTAGCTGGACTCAGCATAAAGAAAACAGGTGAGTGTAACAATTTTGTGCTTTTATCTCTCTTAGGCCCCCTTTACATATGTCCGTCCTCAGTCTTCCTTTCCTTCCCTCCGGCGGTGCAAAAAACGCGCCAGAGGTAAAATGAATCCATAACTAATCCCATTCATTTGATTAGTTTAGATGCCGGATGATTGAACTCACCATTGGATTGGACTTCCCCCATCCAGCGATCACAAACAATGGATGCCAGATGATGCACAGCTGATGCCAACTGCTTCTGGCATCAGTTGGTGCATCAGTAGTGGCAATTTTCACTCAATTTCGACAGAGCCGGATGCCAGATATATGTAAATCTAGCTTTACAGACTGTATTTCTTTTTTTTTTTTTTTACTGGGACATCCCTTCTAATTTACATTGTTACTTTATGTACTGCATTTATGTTTATTGATGTAATATTTAGGACCTATGGTTAGGAGGACATAACACAGCTTTTTAATGCAATATTTAAATCACATGACACTTACGATTTAGAATATGAATGTGAATATCTGTCCAATCTGATCCATCTTCAAATTTTCCAGTGCCGCATCGGTAAAAGCCAAAATCATTCATTTTAATGTTATTGACAAGAATCTTGAAATCACTGGTGTTGTAAACCTCCTGTATCAACACCCTTCCCCAAAAATTTTCATGAACATATCCAGAACTGTTAACCATTGTGTGACAGGATGGAACATCCATTTGATGATGCATTTTGCACCAGTACTTCCATCCAGTACCCTGTTCCTGAATAACTGGACAGTTGATTGTAATTGAACTTTTGAGATTTGCAATAATTACTTCTGAAGAGTAGGGGATTTTGTTCCCTGTAAGAGTGGTACAAATAGGTGTCCATGTTCATTCATTTACTATTATTCTTTAACTGCATGGAATTTAAAAACTTAACTCTATGGGGGAGATGTATCAAAACCTGTGTAGAGGAAGAGCGTGGCAGTTGCCCATAGCAACCAATCAGATCGCTTCTTTTATTTTTTAGAGGTCTTTTTTTTTCTTTTTTTTAATGAGAGAAGAAATCTGATTACAGTGGTCCCTCAACATACGATGGTATTTCGTTCCAAATGACCGATCATTTGTCGAATCCATCGTATGTTGAGGGATCCGTGCAATGTAAAGTATAGGAAGTTATACTCACCTGTCCCCGCTGCTCCGGACAGCGTCCTCACCGCTCCCGATGCTGTCCCAGGGGCTCCCGATGCTGTCCCGCTGCTCCGGTGTCTTCTTCGGGATCCTCTGGCTTCTTCCGCATCTTCTGCAGGATCCGGGCCTCGCTTTCTGGTGACGTTATTACGCTGCTGCGCCGACACGGCGTGCGTAGTGACGTAATGACGACGCCAGAAAGCGAGGCCCGGACCCTGGAGAAGATACAGAAGCTGCTGGAGGATCGCGAAGTGGACCCGGAGCAGTGGGAATAGGTGAGCGAACCTGTCCGGGATGCTTAAACTGCTATCCAACAGCAGCTTAAGCATTTTGCGCTGTCGCATAGCAGTTAATGCGATGGCCCCGACATATAAAAGCATCGTATGTTGATGCTGACATCGACATGCGATGGCCTCTGAGAGGCCATCGTATGTCAATTTTATCATATGTCGGGGCCATCACATGTCGGGGGGTCATTGTAGTTACTTTGTGCAACTGCACCACTCTTCCCCTACACAGGTTTTGATAAATCTCCACTTATAACAATTAATATCAAACCCATAAACTGTATATTCTTAATTCTATTCACATATTTTTTTCTAATATAATTAATATCTTTAATAATATAACAATTAATATTGCTATTTTCTATAAAAAAATTCAAATATTACATACATATATAACACAAATAAGGAAAACAATGTTTCTAGTACTGTTTACCTAATTTATAAAACAAGCATATTTTAAAAGTTATATTATCACAATGTCCAAATTTAGCATAACCTGCTTTTAAATGTAGTTTTATTGATATTTTTTTATTCATTTTTTATTGTTCTTAAATAGGTTGTCATGCAATTTAATATCACATTTCTTTGTTGACTCTTGCAAAACATAATTTTTCTAAAAAAAAATTTTTTTATATTTCCTATATACACTGTAGAGGGACAGGTGAGTGGCGGGTGTGTGAGTGTGGTAGCACACTGTCCTAAGTGGGTAGCAACCCCTAGGTTATTTGATAGATATAAATTGGTCAGTGGGGTTTGCAGATACACATACACAGTCACTTGCAATAATTTTAGGGTTTTACTTGGCAACAATTCCAGATAGGAAAGTAACAGCAAATCTTGCCAAAGAGTCAAGGAGGCACAATACTTGAACAGCTGCAAACCAAATTTTGTTAAAAACACAAATCTTGGGCTTTTCCTTTATCTCAGACCACTCAGCTTAAAAGCATTGTCTTATGATCTTATCCCCTTTATACAGGGAGAATTGTCCCTGAAAATGAAAGGATCAGACGGAGCATGGGCAGCCAGTGCTCCATTCGTTGTCTATGGAGCAGAACTTGGGAATGTTTGGCTTCTTGCATGCACTGCCCAATCCTTTTCTTGCTAAGTACCTTTTTTAATCTGTTCAGGTGAACAGGGGGTGTCCCTGTGGCAGGATCCCCATCAGTCACCTAGTTATCCCCTATTGATGCACAATATTGGGCTTTCTATTGAAAGAGGCGAGCGAGAAAGCTTAATAGAAAATTCTTATTCTGATGAAGAGGAAAACAGTGTTCTATTGCTATATTCAAAATCAGTAAATGAGAATAGGAAATACCTTCAGAAACCGTAACATTAACAGTGTAATAAAAACGGCCATTATTATTTCCAATTCCACACCGGTATATTCCATTGTCCTTTTGCTGTAGATTTGTCATATTTATCTTGAAATGATCTGTATATTTTTGAAGATTAGTCCGGTTGATGTAGTTTTGATTAATATAATTTTTAGTTGATATAATAGTAAAACAATCATCTTTGCTCATTTTGCACCAAAACTTTCGTCCATAGATGTTGGCAGATATGGGATTGTAGTAGCATGATACCATCACAGAACCTCCGAGTGCTCCAGTTACTTTACTCGGTCCAAAAAGATAGCCTGATGCAGCTGTATAAATGAAATCTGTTTAAGACTTAGAAAACATCATTCCTTAATAAAACGCAAAGAAAATGTCCATAGAATGTAAAACAAATGACTGTTGTATCCCATAGCCATACTTTAAATATGATTCATGCTCTACCAAGACCACCTACAACATCAAATATTTTATGATTATTATAGTGTCCACTCTCCTGTTCACCAAGATCCACATGGATCACTAGCTGTACTTTGAATAGAGTTGGCCCCATTCACTGTTGAGCCCCAAAGCAGCTGCCGTGCATACTAAACCATGTACAGTACACAAGGGCATAACAAGTATCTATATTATACTAATAATGAACTGAGAGTATATATACATTACAGTTGCAGTTGAAAAAGTATATTATTTTACAGTATGTGCCACTTACCTTGTATAAGAATGGAAATCAAAATAATTGTTGGCATTGTTCCCAAATATCACAGATCACTGGTGATGAAATACAATATTGAGGCCAGACATTTCACAAATGATCCGATCTTTGCAGATGTAAATGAAGAAGTAAAAGCAGTGCACAGCAAAGTCTTGTTTTTTCCCACTTGTTCTTGTTTGGGTCAGTAACAATAAAAATATACCTTAATCACAGAAAACTACCATCAGTAACTATAAAGCAATACTAACACAAATCAATAAGATGAATGGATTTGCGCCCACCTTTTGGGGAAAGGTGGGCATGAATCCATTATAGTAAAAACTTGAATAGCTCTTCTATGCTCTTCCTCTTTCTTTCCAATCTTCCTCTTTTTTCCTCTTTCTGTTCCTTTTTGAATATACAATACTTTCTATTGTTGTCTGTATATATCTCAGATATGCAGTAATAAATCAGTACTGGGGGTATAATCCTTTGTGTGTATACTGTATAATTTGCGATTGTGAGTGAGACTATATACAGTAGCCAATTGTAGCAATTAACAGTATAACTATACAGCATAACTAAAATGCTACTAAAACCACAACAAATTGTGTTATCTTCATACTTAGTTTCGATGTCCGGTAACCTCACTATTTCATTGACGTTAAGTGTTTTTTACCCAGTCTAATAATCTAAGCTGTTTTATGGTTCCTCATACTAGAGTTCTGTTGATCACTGGCAGTAACTTGAGCAACCAGTGTCCACTCTAACAGGAGACTGGAGTCCCCCCCCCCCCCCCCCCCCACACACTATTAGATAGCTATCCCATATCCTGTGGATAGGGGATAATTTTGTCAGATGAAAAAAAATCCTTTAACCTAAATAGCCGTTATGTGGCTATGATATGTACTGGAAGGGTGTATTAGAGCAGGGGATATCATTTATGGGGAGGTGAAATTGGATGGGGGATGTCACATATTGGGAGGAATATTAGATAGTAGATGTTTTGTACTGGGAGGAAGAATTAGATGGCTGATATGTACTGGGAGGCGGTATATGGGGATGTCTTGTACTGGAAGGTGTATTAGGGGATGTCCTATAATGGAGGTCATTTTAGATGGGATGATGTCAAATACCGGAGAGTATATTTTATGAAGGATATCATATACTGGCAGAGGGTATTTTATTAAATGATGTCATGTACTGGAGGAACAACATGTGCTGGGAGAGACATCAGATGGTTACCAATACAGTCATGAATGGGCATTAGTCATGTTGATATGTGTGACAAGCATAGCAACAGTTTTTACAGATACAACTTTAAGGGTATGTTCACATACAATGCATCTGCAGCGTATTTCACGATGCGGATGCTCTGACGACAGTCCCAAGAGCAAGCTCCATGCTGCGGCCGGGTAGCTCTGTGTACCCGAAGCTGTGGATTTTCTGCAGGTGGACACACAGAGCTACCCAGCCGCAGCTCTTTTGGTCATTATACACAATGCAGCAGTGTAAGACTAATTCACATCCTAAACATGTTTGCTTACCTTTTTTTTGCCATATCTGTGCTGAGAAACCATGGCTTCAGCCGCAGCCAGTGTAGGTAGCAGATTACAATTCCCTTCATGCATTGCTGGCATCTGTATCTAAATCTGTGCAATTTCTATTGTGCTCCTTCACAACTTCTCATATGATTTCTATCCTCTGCTGCTTTATAGACTGAACTTTCCATAATTCCTGGTGCTACAACTAAGCATGCTAACAAGCAGTCTAAGACTGGACTACAGGTCTTAACTCTAGGTGACCTGATCAGCTATAAACAAGTAAACTGTGAGTGATTATTTAAGAAGCTTCTGAAAAGATACAATTCATATATATTGTGAATGTTTCATTTGCATTGTATACTTTTGAATAGTGTTAAAATTTGTATATAGGTAGGAATTTACCAAAAAACAAACAAACATTGCTTGTCTAGTCTGGGATCTAAAAACCTTGGGATTTTACTTGTTGGGGGGGGGGGGGTCTGTTCCTGGCCATTTGACTATATAGATGGTGAAATCAATGGTACTGGGGGCTTTTGAAGTCTTTTGTGGCTACCATGTTTGTGCCCCTTAGTATACCCTATACCATCGGTGACAGTATGTTTAAATAGTGCACATACGTACTGCAGTGTAATGTGCAAGTGATGAAACAATAGCCCACAAGTCCTCAGTGGGTTTGAAAAATATAAAGAATGCCTCATAATAAAAATTACCCCCCCCCTCTTTTAGTTTTCAAATACAATACAATACTATTAACTATTTTCAATCCATAAAGGTAAGTATACATATAAGATAGCTGTTAGCCATCAGCTACATATGCATGTAAACTTGGCTCAGCTAAGCATACATAGAGAGTGCGGGGTAAGACCCCTCCAGACTCCTCTGACAGTGGATTTTTCTTCCCAAGAACAAAATAATTAAACAGTTTAAATTAAAGGGTACCAATTACTTAAAAAAAAAAAGTTCTGTCATGTCAAAGTAACATGTCAGAAGTTTTGATCATGGGGGTCAAGGTGATGTGGCCCCTACCTATTGCTAAAATGAGCACTTAAAAGCACTCAGCTAAGCACTGAGCCTGTTTGCTTGTGAAACACGATTCTTTGTGAATTTTCCCTTCATGTTCTGCACAGAAAACTATTCACCAGTGTCCTCCTCACAATGACAGGCATGATTACTATAAAATTACTATATTACTATACCATTTTGTATCTACATGTCTACAGCATTGTTCTGCCCAAATAAAAAAAACTCTTTAAATGGTAAAAACTCTTTAAAAATGTTTTTTAAAATTTTGAGTTAAAAATACCACTTTCTGAAGTATAGCTTTCATTGCAAATTGTGCCCTGAGTTGTTCAGTGTAATTTCATCTAACTTTGCTTTGTTCTGCATATTATTTTACGGATTGTTTTTTGGACTATTAGTAAACTATGAGCTTTTGTTTCGTACTTTAGATCTGTGCATGTTTTATCATTACATTTATCATTCTTATTGTTTTCAGTAACAAAAAGATTACAAAGACTACAAGGCACCAGGGTAGACTAAACAATTTTGCCAGGGTACAGAGAAAACACACAAATTACTTATAAAATATTGTTTCAATATTGGAATAAACCTTAAATTTTGTATAAAATTGCTCCAATTACCTTATGGTTGTATAGCTTCAGCCAGTGACGTATACCAGACAGCACAGTACAGACACAGATGAGCTTTGAATGGTGGGTTCATTTATCAGAATTTTTCAGCCGGTAATGACAAACTTTGGGGGACAGAATATCTTTCAACTTCCCATATACAGCATGTGACATGCTTAGTGCAGATTACTGAGTGACTGGAAAATGAAAGTTCCCATTACTTAAGTTCTTCTCCTGGATATTGTTCCTCTTTACAATTTTTGAACCACTACGACTGGTTGTCTATTAACGTCATTTTGTTACATCATTTATAACCAATCAATAATTCCTGTGGGGTCATGTTTTTTTAATCTATACACTGTATAGATAAAAAATTGTATACATAAAATTTATATATAATAATATATCCCTTTGAAGACCAGGCCATTTTTCATTTTTGCACTTTAGTTTTTTCCTCTTCACCTTCTAAACATCAGAACGCTTTCAATTTTCCACCTACAGACCAATATGAGGGCTTTTTTTGCACCACCAATTTCACTTTGTAATGACATCAATCATTTTACCACCCAATCTATGGCGAAACCAGGAAAAAAAATATTTGTGGGGCAAAATTGGAACAAAACCAAAACACCATTTTGTAACTTTTTGGGGGCTTCCGATTCTACGCAGTGCACTTTTCTGTAAAAATGACACCAAATCTATATTCTGTAGTCCATACGGTTACAAGGATACATGCACCAAAAATTTGTATGTTTAAAATTGTCATTTTCGGACCCCTATAACTTTTTTATTTTTCCGTAACTGGGGCAGTATGAGGTCTAATTTTTTGCGCCGTGATCTGAATTTTTTTATCGTTACCATTTTTCTTTTGATGGGACTTTTTGATCACCTTTTTTTCGTTTAGGGTATAAAAATGACCAAAAATATTTGAGACATTGGATTTTTTTTATGTATACGCCATTGACCATGTAGTTTAAATAACATTATATTTTTATAGTTTGGACATTTACGCATGTGGCGATACAACATATGTTTATTTTTGTTTACATATTTTTTTTTATAAATGGGAAAAGGGGGTTGATTCAAACTTTTATTAGGGAAATGGTTAAATCACATTTATTAACTTTTTTTAAAACTTTTTTTACACCATTTTTTAGTCCCTATAGGGAACTATTACATGCAATCCACTGAATGCATACACTGTTCAATGCCATGCCATAGAATAGCATTGATCAGTGTTATCGATGCTCTGCTGCTCCAGCCTTGATCTCAGGCATGAAGCAGCAGATCGCTGATCGGACAGAGAAGGAGGCAGGTAGGGACCCTCCCCATACATTCAGCTGTTAGAGATGCCACGATTTCACCGTGCGTTCCCAAACAGCCCGACTGAGCTGCCAGGAAGCTTTTACTTCACTTCACTTCACTTTAGATGCAGCAATCTACTTTGATCTCTGCATCTAAAGGATTAATGCTGGGCATTACAGCGATCGGTGATGTCCAGCATTAGACACGGGTCCTGGAGGCTGATAGCCGCCAATATCACTCGGCTATGATGCGGGGTCAGCTCATGAGCCCGCGTCATAGCAGTGGAGCAGGACCAGAGCATACAGGTACTCCCTTGGTCCCCAAGGGGATATATACCTAACTTGATATATGTACAAGTTAGGTTGTAAAGTGTTTGTGTATATTATGTCTAATGCAGGGCTCAAGTCCTGCAGGAACGCACGAGAACAGAGTTTTTCCACAGCAGGAATACTGTTCCCATTAGCAGGTGTCCTGCAGGACCAGCCCTTGAGTAGAAATCTTGGGTGAGTTCCCAGATTTTTTTTCCCAGGACTTGACCCCTGGTCTAATGTCTTCATGAACCTGAAGTGGGAGTCATGAGATATGAGTCTATGGCTGTGTTCACACAATGCAGTTGCATTGCAGTACTGTCACTGTACTGCAGCATTTTAATGTGATTACTCAGTGCCATAACAGTACTGCAATGCACTGCATTTATCTTCAGCTGTTATCACTGAAGGAGCCTGTGTGTGCCCATTAAAGCTTTGTTCACACTATGCGTTTTGCAATACTGTTGAGCTTGGCATTCTCAGGAAAATAGAGAAGGAATCATACTCATGCAAAATGGTTATATGTTGGCACAGTTATGATAACTGTGTTTTACAGGAGAGGAACATTAAGACAGCAATATAATTGTGTGTCAACAACTTCAGCACATAATTAGTTTCAGTAATGTCATACCGTGTAGCCAAATTCCATATATTATGATTGGAATTTGAGCACAAGGTTGCCATAATCTATTCATATTTGCATGGGGTTCCTTTTGGTGCTCTGGTTTCACTACAGTTGGTTAATTTAATTCCTAAATGACATATCAAATGTCATTACTAAGAGCTTTATGCTCGAAACGCGTCTGCGTTCACCTGGTTTTAGGAGTGACATGTCACTTGCCATCTCTATGGCGAATTGTTTTTAACATGAGCATTAAACGTTAAGTTTTATTCACCATTTTTTCTCTGGGAGCTGGATCCAATCCATTTTCTGCTCTATGTCTACAAGGAGAGGCGGCTCCTCATCCATGCTTCCAGCATTCACACCTGGGTATCCTCTTATCAATTGAACTGTGGTGAGCTGATCTTTCTTTTTCTACCTTTACTTATATCAAATTATGTTTGACTGGTTAACCGGACTTCATATGTAGAAAAGTTAAAGAAAATCGATCAGCTTTATATCATGATCAGAGCTGCAGGCACGAGCAAATAGCTAAAGAAAACAAATAATACCTGTATCTTAGCTGAAAGCTGTTTTCAAAGTTATAAAATCATGTTTTCTTCTAAGCTCAAGAATCAAAAAGGCAGTTCTAAATTTTAACATGTACATATTCTCCCTTCCCCACTCTTTACTGTCCTGTACAATTGATGTACAAGGCTTATAGCTGGAATTTGAACCCTGTTCATCAATTATGCTGGGCAGGAAGGGGTAGAGGAAGGGAGGTGAAACAATGGGCTACCACATAGACTTACAGAAGACACCCTGTGCACCAGCTTTGTCCTAGCATGAATGACATTTTCTTCCTTTTTGGCCACTATGGCTTATGTGGATTATACGGGGGGGAAGGGGGGGGGATAACAATTTTATGGGCCCCTAAGCTGTCTGTAAACTTTGTTGATTATCATTCAGCCTCCATGAGCAAACAAGTGGGATTCTCCTAGGCTTCTCAGGGATTTGCAGGATTTGTAAAGTTAGGACATTCAGAGATTTTTCCAACCCAAAACTAACTCTCCAACACACTGACTCCACATGAATTAATTCTGTGCTATCAGCAATGTCCGTCCACCACAGGTAACATCTGTTGGAATGGTTTAAATTTGGCACCTCTACCTTATGGATGAAGTGGATGAAGTTTTCGTGTTTAAGTAAAATTACCTGTTGTGAAGCAGCTCCTTTAGTCTCGGTGTCTTAGTTCCCAACTGCACGTGAACCATCAAGGGCATTTCAATTAGTATCTGCAAGGACATTGTTGACCAGGGAGGGCCCCTCTTCCTTTGGGGTGACCCCCAGGGTGGTAAAACTCCACTCTAGATACTGTGAACAAAGGTCCTTGCCAAGGGTGAGACTACAACTACCAGATGACCTGGCAACAACATCTGTGCCTCCTTGCTGAGTCCCCACAATTACATTATGAGCATAGAATGTAAAATGTGTATGCCTCCTAATGCCATCACTTTATTTTTTATTTTTTTATTTGCACTTATATTTTTGGCTTCTGTATAACTCAAGGGTTTTTAGCACTTATAAGTTTCTATTTGAATTTGCTTAAAGCCAACAAGCTAAGATTGGGATTGTTCTTGCATAATAATGTAATATTTATAATGTTTATATTTATTTGTTTTTTATTCTGTTGCACCATATTTTTTTTTTAAATATGAACCTTACTTTGATGAACTACAGTTTTATTTAATAAGACATAATGTGCATCAAATGAACAAAGGAGGAACTTCTATTTTTGCACAGTGTGGTAAATGTTTTGAATGAAATAGAGAAATGAAAAGTACACATGAAGGACTAATATTTATTATTACCATCAAAAATTTACATTCACACATCTTTATATTTCCTGCAAAAAGGATGTTATATTTGACATGATCAAGGGTCAACTCTAGTCTCAAAAGTGTATACTAAAGTTTAACCCTTTATTTGAATGCAGCATAAAAAATATGTTAGCCCTATTCTGTGGATCATAGCAGATCACCAACAATCTTTAAAGGGTTATTCCAGGATATTTTTTTATTTGACTATGCTACAGGGGATGTAAAGTTAGTGTAGTTCATAATATAGTGTCTGTACCTGTGTGTGACAGTTTTCTCACAATTCTTATGTGATTTTTGTCCCCATATTTATTTTTAACAGCATACAAAATGACTGTTGTCTCAGATTTTTCCCAGGTTGCAATGCGGCCGAGACCTCACTCATTAGTCAGCTGATGACAGGGAACCTGTCTGCTTCAAAGGGTGGAGCGATCGCTTGGTGGGAGAGAGATCAATCTGCAACTAATGCAACAGCTGTAGGCACCCTGATTGAAAACCACAGGTCTTTTAAATGGATGCATTTATGTTTCAATGGGGGGACTGGCTGATGTTTCGGAGGGAGGAAAAGGAATTCTGGGTTTTGTAGGCAAAATAAGAAAACTAAAACAGGAAATACAAGTTCACAAAAAGCTAGCCAAAAAGCCAGTGTTATGGTAATCTCACAACATAGCCATTTAGCCCCAAGACAAGCACATATCCTTCCTAAGCATTAGTGTTGAGCGGCATAGGCCATATTCGAATTCGCAAATATTCGCGAATATATGGACGAATATTCGTCATATATTCGCTAAATTCGCATATTTGTAATATTCTCGTTCTATTTTTGCATACGCGAAAAATTAGCGTATGCGAAAATTAACATATGCGAAAATTAGCATATACAATAATTTGCATAAGTGAAAATTTGCATATGCGAAAATTTGCATATGTAAATTTTCGCATATGCGCAAATTGTCACGCAATTCTCACACAGTAGTATTAGAGCCTTCTTTACACCACACAAGCTGGAAGCAGAGAGGGATGATCACTGTGATGTGTACTGTCAAAAAAAAAAATATATATATATATATAAAACGAATATTCGTAATTACGAATATATAGTGCTATATTCACGAATATTCGCAAATTCGCGAATATGCGATATTCGCGAATAAAATTTGCATTGCGAATATTCGCGAGCAACACTACTAAGCATGTCCATTACTGTCCGCCAAGTACATATTAAAATCACCTTATGGTGGAGAACCCCTTTAAGTATGACCTGATAGACTTAAGCTTTTAACAGGTTTAAAGGGGGGTACTCCCATGCCTGGTGTGTTTCGATCCTTATGTATTGCTACACAGTGTGGTGCCTTTTTGTGGAAACTGTGTCTAAGTGCATATGTTCTTACCATTTCTGTTTGGAGGAAGTGTTGTAGTTTTTTGCTGTTCCTGTGACAGGCGACCACAGGTTTATTACAATTGCGTCGTCCATCTTGTGTTCATGAAATGAGAAAGGCTGTGGCTGACGTGCACTGTGCTGTCCTCTTCTGGGCATGGTTTGTGCTGGCTACCTCCTTCTAATTCATAGATTTGGTCAGGGATCCTGCTTCTGGGGCTGGGGCTTGCTAATATGACCTTTTTTTTAATAACAGCTCTCAAACCATTCACTGTGTGAGTTGTGTGCAGGCGCAATTCCACGCCACTGTCCCCATGTGGTAATGCTGTTTGGAAGTCTGTAGTAAAGCGATAGCGCATGACAAGTTTACTACAGGCTACACATTCTGCGTAAGGCTAGCGTATGTACCGGCCTGAGCATAGTTTTCATTTGTTATCCTTAGTAAACTATGCACGCATGCATAGTTTGCTACAGACGTTGAAGGCTAGTTTAGTTGCGTAAGCAAAAGGTGGAAGATGATTGGACAGAGGGGCACGTAACAACACGCAGTGTGCTGACAAAACAAAACACACGTGACAGACAAGTCAGCTGACAAGAGCCAAGCAATAAGCAAAGGGCGGAAAAGGGGCGGAAGACCACAGGAGAAGGGCAGGACAGGGGGCAGAAGTCAACAGGCGACAAAAGAAATTATAAGGGACAACAACAAAATGGGAAAACTGCAAGACAACAGCACTTCACTTGACCCGCGGCTGCCCTTAGAAACCCATTGGCAGCAGAGTACCCCTTTAATTCCAGCTGCCGTGGTATACCATTGTCACCCTGGCATAGTTTACCCACAAATGTTTAATCACTTATCCACTGGATTGGTGAAAAATATCATGGGTCACATAGTCAGAGTTCAGCTTGCTGGAACACTATCAATTGCTACAATAGGAAGATTCCAGTCCTCTGTGTGCCTCAACCACACAGCTTTGGGGGGGGGGGGGGGGGGGGGATAAGTATGAATGGAGTTGCTGATCCGCTCAATCTCTATCAGAGATTTAAAGAAAGCCAAGAACTATATGTATGTGGCTGGAATATACATCTAGTATTGTAAAGAATGGCTTTTAAATTTAATATACTGTATAGCTAATAGTGGGTGCAGGATTATCATGATGCTTAGAACCGACACTATATATAGCTGTATTAGTCCCCATAAATAGCTAATTTGAATACTTCAATAAGGGTGCCCCTACATAGGAATTAATGGCCACAGATAGCACTTTTCTTTTACTGCTAATTGTGGGATGCACTTGGACTTACCTCTGTTTTAGGATATGTTCACATGCTGCAGATTTGCTGTATATTTTTTTCCAGATTTTTTCCTGTTTCCTTCTATAGAGTCAAAAGTCAAAGTCAAAATTAGCAGCAGATCTGCAACAATTTAGCAGCAAATCCACAGCATGTAAACATATCTTTAAAGGGATCCTCCGCTCCTTGACATCTTTTGCCTTATCCAAAGGATAGTGGCCGGTCCCAGTGGCCAGACCCACCGCGATCTCCGCGTTAAAAATGCAGGCATTGTGCTTTCATGTTCGTGACGCCCGCTCCATTCATGTCGATGGGAGGGGCGTGAAGACTGTGTACTTCTACTCCACAGTCATCACGCCTCCTTCCATAGACATGAATGGAAGGTGCGTGTCGTGACGTCACGTCACAAACACGGAAGCCCGAAGCTGACCATGTGCTTGGGAGTGGGGGGACTGTGTATCTGGGGAGTTGGCTGGGGTCTGGTCGTTGGGACCCCCCACGATCAGACATCTTATCTCCTATCCTTAGGGGAAAAGATGTCTAGGGGCGGAGTAACCCTTTAAAGTTGCGATGCAGTATGGCAATTAGTCATATAGGCAGCTGGTTCTGCATGTAAGATCACCTTAAAAAAGATGAATGGGGAGATTTATCAAAATTTGTGCAGAGGAAAAGTTGACAAGTTGTACATAGCAACCAATCAGATCGCTTCTTTCATTTTTCAGAGGCCTTTTTTTTTGAATGAAAGAAGCAATATGATTGGTTGCTATGGGCAACTGGTCAACTTCTCCTCTGCACAGGTTTTGATAAATTTCCCTGGTAATGTGTACCTAACCTAAACTTCTACTCCAAACTCTTAAGATTCCTTCTTGCCAGGAACCCTCACCCTCCTCATCCAAGCAGGCGATCTTAATGCCCTACTTTCACCCTCTCTTGACAAATCATTACGCATCCCACATGTGGTTCCCGTCCCGCCAACCTTTATCCAAATCCTTGGCATTACCCATGTGTGACCCATGGAGACTATTGAATCCTACTGAATTAGAGTATAACTTTTATTCCCGAGTGCATGACTCTTATTTCTAGACTTTATTATGCGCTGATTTCAGACACTCCATTTTCTATGACAACTGCATCACATATCTTACGGATGATAGGTTTCCTTTCTATCTGCACAACTCCTTTTAGACCTACCTTCAAACATAGTGGGCCAATTAAACAATTTGACAACACTCCCTTGTTGTGGGCTACCTTGAAGGCGGTGATGAGGGTTCATGAGATCAGTTATTTAAACCTTCAAAGGAAACTGTGGATCTTCCATTTTCAATCCTTTCATGCTGACATAGTACTCCCAACAACACCATGCTACTAATCCCATAGATGAGTCTAAACTGAAATATGAGGAGGCTGGAACACTTCTGAACACTTTTTTCATGGACAGGCAAAATGGTCTCTTCTGGCGATTCAAAACAAATATTATCAACAGGAGAATAGGATAGGATCTCTTTTGTCCAAATTGACTTACCCTCATAGAACAATGAAGCCCATCCTCTCTTGTCACGAAAGCTTTAGTACAATCTGAGGCAGAGATTTCAGATATCTTCCCTAAATATTATGAGGATCTCTATAGTGCCCCTCCCACAGACATGTCAGCTATCCTTTTTTGGACTATTTCACAGCAGGCCAAAAACAGTTCCTGGAACAAGACATCTTTATGGATCACCACTCTCCACGGAGAAGAAAGTGAAATGTTTCTTCAACATGTGGGAAAGCTACATCTCCACTTTACCCTCTAGCACACAACTGGCAATTAAGGGACACTTTTAATACACCACATTTTACCTTGAGCAGGAAGCCGGGGGCCACCTGTAATGCTCTAGTAGTGCCCATTTCTGGAGTGCTGGTGGATCCGAGGACAGCTTTCTTCCCCTTTCTCCCCCTTCCTAAAGTCCAAAAACAGGAGCAGGATGTTCAAGTATGCAAGAGCAGCATCGGGTACGAACACACTACATTCGTGCCCCCAATCACTGTATCCATTGTCATGCCAAAACAGAATGCAGACCTATACTGTTAACAGGAGCAATGGACCCCTTTTCGCTTCTATGGTCAAACGGAGTCACCCCTAGTGACTTTGTTTGGGACATATGCATTATTTTAAGCGGACTTATGACGGGAGCTGTTGCAATTTGAAATGGTGCATACGTCCCGAAAGGAGTCCCTTGATGACTACTTTTGGCCATAGAAGTGAATGGGGTCTGCTGCTGTTAAAGGGGTATTCCACTGGCCATTCCAGTATGGAAGGGGTATTCCACTGACATTTAGTTCCGAATGCTGTGCGTGCGCTGCGGGATCGGCCACGCCCCCTCATGATGTCAGGCCACGCCCACAATACAAGTCTATGGGAGGGGGCGTAACGGCCGCAACGCTCCTTCCATAGACTTGCATTGAGGGGACGTGGTCTGACAGCATAAGGGGGCATGGTAAACTGCTCTGTTTGACCTATAATCTGTGGTGTGCCAACGATCTTAGATGCTGGAGACGGCGATCCCTGCGATTGAGTAACCTCAAAGTCTGGTATTAAAATAATTACATTATTTTGGATAAACCTGCCTATTTACTTTTGTGCCTATGTCAACAGAAATAGAGTTCAAAGAAAAAGAATGGGCGACATGTAGAAATACAGTCATTTTCACGTTACTCCTAAGAATCGAAACACAAATAGTTTTACTTCCTCACTTTCTGTTTACATTATTTTTTGTCTTGAAAATTTTAGGGCAAAAAGTTATAAGAGGACATATATATAACATAATATTTATCTATCCATTCTCATATATGCAAGGAAGCGGTACTACATTAACTGTGGGTGCCAGTATGTTTAGGGCTTCAATGAGACTCCAAAAACTATGTACAGTACAGCAAAAAAAAACTGCAGCACTCCAGTACTAGTGTAAAAATTACAGTAATCTATTTTATGCTCAGTTCCAAAAAAATAAGCAATGTTTTTGCCCCCTCTGAAGAAATGCTCTTTTTTTGACAATTGGTGAAATAACAAAAGATAAAAAATAGATCACTGTAATTCCTATACTACTAGAGTTTTTTTTGACTGAATATACAGGACACTCATTGACAAAAATAATGCACCAAGAATGGAATTTTATATATTTGAATGTAATGATGATATATGCGATTAAAATACTAGAGCTGTGATTCCCAACCGTCAGGCCCTGCCCGGGGTAATTTTTTTTTTATAACTCTCCCGTCCCGGCCTGCGCACCTGTTAATCAGTAAGTCACAGGCACGCCGGCCCCCCGATCAGCTTCCGGCCCCCTTATCAGTTTCTTGGCCCCCCGGATCAGCTTCCCTGACCCCCGGACCAGCCTTCCGGCCCCCGCAGAAGGAAAAAGAGCTCAACTTAATTAAGGTAATGCACCCTCACCCCTCTGTCACCTCTGTCCACCCCCCTTCATCACCCCTCTGTTACCCCTTTCATCCTTGTCCACTTTCCCGTCATCCATGTCCACTTTGTCCGCCCCTGTCACCCATGTTCACTCCCCCCAGTCTACCCCCTATCACCAATGTCCAACCCCCACTATTCACCCCTCTGTCCCTTTGTCACCACTGTCCACCCCTCTGTTACAACCTTGTTACTCCTGTCCACCTGTCTTTCACCCCGTCACCCATGTACACTCTTCTACAACCATCTGTCATCATGTACACTCCTCTGTCACCCCCTACACCCCCTGTCACCCATGTACACTCCTCTACACCCATCTGTCATCCATGTACACCCCTCTACACCCCCAACACCCCTCTGTTAGCCATGTACACCCCTCTGTCACCCCCTACGCCCCGCTGTCAGCCATGTACACTCTTCTACAACCATCTGTCACCCATGCACACCCCTCTGTTACCCATGTACACTCCTCTACACCCCACACACCCCTTTGTCACCCCCTACGCCCCCCTGTTACCCATGTAAACCCCTCTACACCCCTCTGTCCCCCATGTACACCCCTCTGTCACCCATGTACACCCCCTGTCATCCATGTACACCCCTATGTTACCCATGTACACTCCTCTACACCCCTCTGTCACCCTTGTGCAAGGTGGGCCATTTATATGGATACACCTTAATAAAATGGGAATGGTTGGTGATATTAACTTCCTGTTTGTGGCACATTAGTAAATGTGAGGGGGGAAACTTTTCAAGATGGTGGCCATTTTGAAGTCGGCCATTTTGAATCCAACTTTTGTTTTTTCAATAGGAAGAGGGTCATGTGACACATCAAACTTATTGGGAATTTCACAAGAAAAACAATGATGTGCTTGGTTTTAACGTAACTTTATTCTTTCATGACTTATTTACAAGTTTCTGACCACCGCCCCAGTAGGGGTAGACATCAGAGTTAGAGTTCCCCCCCCCCCAGTAGGTGTAGACAGCAGAGTTGGAGTCCCTCTCCCCCCTCCCCAGTAGGTGCAGGCAACAGAGTTAGAGTTTCCCCCAGTAAGTGTAGACAGCAGGTGCAGACCGCAGAGTTAGAGTCTCCCCCCCCCCCCCAGTAGGTGTAGGCAGCAGACTTTTTCCTTATCTGATGTCCCACGCAGCTATCTTCTCCTCAGCAGCAGGGACGCGTTTTTCCTCCTCCACAGTGCAGGCGCCGATAAGTGATGTTGTCGGCGCATGCGCTGCGTTGGGGCAGAGGTCACGTCTCCTCTGTGTAGGCTGCAGATGCGACTCACATGGAAGGGATGCATTCTCCTCTATGTGCGGGTACCACACATACAGGAGAAGGCATTGCTGTCTACTGGGGATCCGGGACGAGTGTCCTGGATCCTCAGGAGGGGCAGCATCGGGCCCTTTAGCCAGCCAGGCCCTCGGACTACGTCTGAATGGACCGGCCAGTTAGTCCACCCCTGCTTATATGTTACCACCAGTCCAGAGTTGTACTCTCTACTTTGTACTATTCTGCTGATGAGCTCACTGTGTACATACATGCATTCATACATACATATGTGGTGAGGGTGTGATGGAGGGCAGTTGTTATTACCCTAGGGGCAGATGGCATTAATCCCTTGTGTTCATGACACCAGGGCATGGTTTTACCTTTTCACCACCCAAAGGTATGGCCGTTGGATCCTGGGCTAGGCACGGGGCAAATAATGACTCCGATGCCAAGTTACGGAACAACAGCAGCTTTACTGAGGCAGACAGATGGAATAGTCTTTACAGCTCAATTAGGCCCTAGAAAGTGACCAGTGACTTTAGAGTCTTGCGGGCTCGCTGGGACTTGTAGTGGACTTGGATTAATTGCTACAGACCCATGCTGAATTTAGTCAGACTGATCTGGACTGACTTGACTAGGACTGACTAGACTTCACCCGTAGGTAGCTTACCAGGTTTTGATGTTCACCTGTGGGGCACTTGGTTAGTAGAAGCGTGGCTGCGTGACTAGGCCTTCAGTCTCCTCAGGACACCAGACACTCTCAGGTCTTGACTTCACTGCACTCAGCACAGAACTCAAAGAGAGTAAACTAGCAGGGTTTATATGGGGAGACTTTGGAGGGGTCCTATAGGTCACCCACAAGTCATTTGGTAACTGACACCTTCCCCGGTTACAAGACTTAGCAACAAAATGTAAAGGTATATACATTATACAGACAATGCAATAGATAACACAAGGTGTAACTAACCATTTATAATACACAGCTTAAGGGGGGACTCGGGGACACTGTAATAGAGTCTGCCACAAAGGACAGCAGGGGTACAGGGGTACAACTTCCGTACTGAGCCACCACACATACATTACCATTACATGTTACTTATCCTCTACTGATCCTCTATATACACCTGAGTTGTAGGCACTAATTCTGCTGGTCAAGTCGCTGTTTACATAAATTATGTAGCCTTTACTGATCCTGCAGAGAGTTCCACAAGGGGTTTATAATAGGACCCTTCCCTCAGTCCCCTTTCGCTAAGTGGCGGATTAATCCATGGTGATTGAATGTTCAAAATTTTGTCATAAATAGCATTTATTTTATGACTTGTCAGCTCTTCATTTCTCATAGGTTCTCAGCCTTAAAGGGGTGTAAAACTTCTTTTTTTTTTTTTTTTAAATCAACTAGTGCCAGAAAGTTAAACAGATTTGTAAATTACTTCTATAAAAAATTCTTAAACCTTGCAGTACTTATTAGCAGCTGTATACTACAGAGGAAATTATTTTCTTTTGGGATTTCTTTTCTGTCACGACCACAGTGCTCTCTGCTGACTGACACCTCTGTCCATTTTAGGAACTGTCTAGAGCAGCATATGTTTGCTATGGGGATTTTCTCCTGCTCTGGTCAGTTCCTAAAATGGACAGAGGTGTCAGCAGAAAGCAATGTGGTCGTGACAGAAAAAAAAATCCTAAAATCCAAAAAGAAAATAATTTTCTCTGTAGTATACAGCCGCTAATAAGTACTGGAAGGATTAAGAATTTTTATTAGAAGTATTTTACAAATCTGTTCAACTTTCTGGCATCAGTTGATTAAAAACAAAAGTTTTCCACCGAAGTACCCCTTTAATGTGCTTATTGCTTCAGAGAATTTTCACAAAATAGGCAACAGTTGACCAAGCCATTCAGCATATCATCCACCTGGGCAAGAGTGCATGGCTTTCAAAAGCTGATATCACCAATTTCTTTAAACCTTTTCCCATAAGTCTGGTATTTTGGTGGTGGCACGGCATCTAAATAGAGGGAGCTTTATTATTTGAGTAGCGCATTGCTATTTAATAAACTTGCACAGGTACTTAATTGGGGTCTTAGCAATTCCTTCAGGTGCCACCTTGTCATCCACTACCTTTATGACTTCCTTCAGCTCGAGCCTCTAGCTCGCTTACCAAGGGACAAAGTGGTGTTTAGTAGACTACAGGTCCTCCTAGCTGAGCATAAAATTGAGGGTCCTGACACCTCCCTGTTCTTCATGTGCTGGTTCACATGGTTTTTCCTGAACCATAGTTTCTATATAATCTGCACTCATATCCCTGGTCTTTAGAATATGGCAGCCACTCATTGTCTCATTTTGACGTTCAGGGTGTTCTGCAAGCATATCCTCTGGAGGATCAGCAAGTCACCCAACACCTCCCACTTTCTTCTCATGCTGGATTGAGGGATCTCCAATTTCAAGCTCAGGATCTTATGCAACTTTCTTTGTCTGCCAGATGTACGGTACGGCCTAAAAAATTGTTCCACCATGGACAATTGTGGGCATGTCAAATATCTACTGGACTTCATCACTTTGTTACTCAAGCTGTCTCTTAACACATCAGGTTGTATTTAACCAGAGGTCAACATAACTTAATGGGCCCTCTATTATTTTCATCCCATCCAATCCAAGCTTTTAAAGGGGATACAGAAGAATGTTGTGAGTAGCACACCTTCACTGGCTCCAGCAGATGAGCGGGTTGGTAGACAAATCCCCATTTAGGCACTTTCAGAGCATTATCCTCAAAGCAGCCATTTATGGGTTCCTTAGGTCAAAGGAATTCACCAAAACACAGCATGATACACCAGTTCTAAGGGTCACACTTCTGTTAGAGAGGGGAAGAAGTTCTCTCTGGTACCGACTACATGTAAAACCCAACAAACAGGCAGTCCTTCTATTATCAAGCATTTTGCCACTAACAATGCATTGTGCCCAACACAGGTTGGGCACCATGCATTGTTAGTGGCAAAATACTTGATATACAGATTTACTTTCAGGCCACACCTGATGTATACTGTATATTTCCGTATACTGTTATTTACATTACTGACACTAAACCAAATTTCATTAGACATTGTCAGGATATTAGCAGGTTCACTGGGCATCCTTCCACAGCAAATTTTGGGACACTGTTTCTGAATTGGAGCGGCCTCAGTTGCTTCCAAACAAGGGGTTGCAGCCCATATCATCAAGAAGCTGGGTTGATGGAAATCCTAACCCTTATACTTTTACCAATACATTCCTGAACCACAGTCAGAGATGGCTGTGGCTTTTGGAAGTTTGTCTTAATGAATATGTATTGTTCATTCTCAATAGATCCCTATTTTCTAAACCTACATAGTCTCTAACTTTTGCCCCCTTTCATGCTCACAAGGGCACACCCCAGGTCAAATAGGCTAGGTGAGGTTACCATTAGGGAAGAGCGAATCGAATCTGACGAATCCGAATTTGTTACGAATTTCAGGTAAAATTTGATTTGTAACAAATGTGAATAAAGTCTTGATTGGATCGCACGAATGGTTTAATTAAACTCCATTTAGTGCGGTCCAAGCTCCAGAGGCTAGGCATCTAAAATGGCGGATCCACATGTGAGGACATGGGGCAAGGAATCCTGGGAAGGTGGGAAATAGGGTCGGTGGGATTACCCTAAATCACATGCAGCATGCAGCCTATCAGCAGCCAGCCATCCCTGTGATGTCACAGCCCTATATAATCGTCAGCCATCTTGCGGCCACTCACATCAGCGTTCTATTGCAGAAAGAGAGGGACATAGAGCAGTGTGTTGCACAGAAAAGCTTTTTTTACAGCAGCGATTCACCTCAAGCGCAAATCCAGCCTAGAAGCACCGATAGGGAAGGGAGAGAGATTGAGAGAGAAAGTGCAATTGCAGGTGTATTACAGCAGCGATTAGCCTTAAGGCCAAATCCAGCCTAGAAGCACTGACAGGGAAGGGAGTGAGATTGAGAGGGAAAGTGCAATTTTGAGCATATTACACAGCGACTGTGTGCTGCAGCACTGGTGTGTACAACAACTAAAAAGCTAATAGTAGCCAGCCAGTTAGGGTGAGCAGAGCACTTAAAGTGTATTGTACTTTAAAAGTTTATCATCTAAGTGGTGTACCATTTTGTTCCTGTTAAAGTCTTAAGGGCCTAGGTACTGTGAAAGGCCAGTTAAAAGTACACACCTGCTGGTGTTGTAGACAAATACTGTTTTAAGCGTAGTGGAGAGCATTGAACTCCCCTCATAAGCGCATACCACATACGTACATCTAAGTGGTGTACCACTTTGTTCCTTTTAAAGTCTTAAGGGCCCAGATGCTGTGAAAGGCCAGCCAAAAGTACACAACTGCTGGTATTGTAGACGAATACTGTTTTAAGCATAGTGGAGCGCATTGTACTCCCCTCATAAGTAAATACCACATACGTACTTCTAAGTGGTGTACCATTTTGTTCCTGTTAAAGTCTTAAGGGCCTAGATACTGTGAAAGGCCAGCCAAAAGTACACAGAGTGGCATGTTGCGGACAAATACTGTTTTAAGCTTAGTTGAGCATATTGTACACCCCTCATATACGCAATAAGTATGTCAGGCAGAGAAGTGCCAGGACATGCACAGAGGAGTGGCAGAGGCCTAAATTCATCGGGCAGAGGTCGCAGCAGACTAGAGGAGAGTGGCAGCAAGAGTCGCAGCGAGAGGCCCGTGCTCCCGGTATCAGCTAGCGGTCGTGTCTCGACCAGCAACCCATCTGCCGTCATCGATTGGTTAACACAGTCATCCATTTGATCACAATTGACATCTGACACCCCAGTCAATAGTCAGTAGGTTCCTCAGACGCAACCCTCAGTTGGCATGGCCCGGGAGCAGTCCCTGTCCTACCATAGCCTCTGCCCTATGCTGTTTTCTCCCCCACAGAAGTGTGGGTTCAGCTCCACTATTAAGTGAGGACGATCTACTAGAGGAGAGTCAGCAGCTACTGCCCATCCAAGAAGTGGAGGAGACATCCGCCGCTTCCTCTGCTAGGCAGCAAGTAGTGATGAGTGGCATGGGAGGTGGTGTTGCGAGTGTTCAGGCTCCTGAAACAGACACTGTTGCGGAACCTGAGGAGGATATCAGTGACATGCAGACACAACTCGATGATGATGAAGCTGATCGCACTTGGGAGCCAGGGACAGAAGGGGATTCATCATCATCAGGAGAGGAGGGTTGCAGGTTGCCCGTGAGGCAGCAGCTGAGCCAGCAAGGTGGTAGCATGGTTGGTAGTCCGCATGGTGGCAGAAGTGGAAAGTCTGGAGCCAAACGTGCACGGGGTAGACCACCTGCTTCGCAACAGCCTACCTACCGATAATAGGAAGAACATCTTGTCTGCGCTGCGACAAGGAAGCCTGAGACATGCACCCTGCACAAAAATGGACACAAAATATCCCGTACGGACAAAGCAAACGGATACGCAGGAATTGCACTACCAACCAGGACTTCATCACCCAAAGTAAAATCCTCGACCAAAGATTTAGAGCAAAATGGTACCCAAAATCCCTCATCACAACAGCAAAGAGAGAGCCGGCCGGCTAGACCAGGAAAAATGTCTAATACCGAAATGCTCCAAGGATATACCAGGGCATGGACAACACCTTCTCCTATAATTTCATAACCACCTACTCCACCGACCACAGAAAGATCAAAGAGATTCTACAATCACAATGGAACACCCTCCTCCTGGACCCATTCCTGAAAGAGATCCTACCCACAACTCCCAAACTCACATTCCAGAGAAGCAAATACCTTAATCCCGTAAGGACTCAGGGTTTTTCAGTTTTTACACTTTTTTTTTTTAGTTTTTTCCTCCTTACCTTTTAAAAATCATAACCCTTTCAATTTTCCACCTAAAAATTCATATTATGGCTTATTTTTTGCATCACCAATTCTACTTTGCAGTGACATTAGTCGTTTTACCCAAAAATTCACGGCGAAATGGAAAAAAAATCATTGTGCGACAAAATCGAAGAAAAAACGGCATTTTGTAACTTTTGGGGGCTTCCGTTTCTACGCAGTGCATATTTCGGTAAAAATTAGACCTTATCATTATTCTGTAGGTCCATACGGTTAAAATGATTCCCTACTTATATAGGTTGGATATTGTTGTACTTCGGAAAACAATCATAACTGTTAGGATTCGGCAGGCTGGAGGTGGATCCTCTGTGTCAGCGAGGGATTGGCGTGGACCGTACCGATGGACCGGTTCTAGGTTACTACTGGTATTCACCAGAGCCCACCACAAAGCGGGATGGTCTTGCTGTGGCGGTAGCAACCAGGTCGTATCCACCGGTAATGGCTCAACCTCGCTGACTGCTGAGAGTGGCGTGGGACAGGAGGACTAGACAGAGGCGAGGTCAGACGTAGCAGAAGGTCAAGGCAGGCGGCAAGGTTCGTAGTCTAGGGTAACGGCAGAAGGTCTGATAACACTGGTAAGGTAATCATAGGAACACTTTCACTAGGCTCAAGGCAACAAGATCCGGCAATGCAGGCAAGGGGAAGTGAGGTAATATAGGCCTGGAGCAGGTGAGCTAATACACTGATTGGGCCAGGCACCAATTAGCGGTGCACTGTCCCCTTAAATCTCAGAGAGCTGGCGCACGCGCGCCCTAGAGAGCAGAGCCACGTGCACCAGGACGTGACAGCCGGGGACCGGGACAGGTAAGGAGATTGGGATGCGAACCGCTAGCAGGCGCGTCCCGCTATGCGGATCGCATCCCCGCCGGCAGTGTCAGTGCAGCGCTCCCGGTCAGCTAGTCTGACCGGGGCGCTGCAGAGAGGAGAACGCCGCGGGCGCTCCGGGGAGGAGCAGGGACTCGGAGCGCTCGGCGTAACAGTACCCCCCCTTAGGTCTCCCCCTTTTTTATCTGCTTGTCCCTTCATATGAGACGAGGCCATAGGGAGCGACTTTTGAGTTTCCTTCCAGATGATGGAGAAGTTCCGGATAACTTCATCAACAGCAGGCAATCCAGAAGAAGTGGGAATGGGGAGGGGGGGCAGAGTGTTACCAGGAAGGGGGCTACGAGGAGGCAAGATCTCTGCTTGCTTTTTGCCGAAAAAATCTGAAAAATCCTGGTAAGCCTTGGGAGGGACTGGTAAGGGTGGAACCTCAGGAGTTAGACAAATGGGAGCAGATGTGAGGCATCATTTGCGACAAGAAGGACCCCAATTTTTGATCTCCCCGGTGGTCCAGTCAAGGGTGGGAGAATGACGTTGGAGCCATGGCAGACCGAGGAGGACTTCAGAGGTGCAGTTGGGCAGAACAAAAAATTCAATTTT
Source organism: Hyla sarda (assembly GCF_029499605.1). NCBI lineage: Eukaryota > Metazoa > Chordata > Amphibia > Anura > Hylidae > Hyla > Hyla sarda. The sequence continues at coordinate 333,298,139 of NC_079190.1, read as the reverse complement.
GTCGTGATGCAGTCTAATGCTCATAAGCAGGGGTTCTGTGCGGTAACGCACAGTGCAGTCCAATTTTTCTCCGTTGACAGAAGAAATGTAGAGTGGCTTGACGAGACGGGTTACTGGGATGCTGAATCTATTAACAAAAGAGGCCAAAATAAAATTTCCTGCAGAACCAAAGTCCAAGAAGGCCACAGCTGAGAAGGAGGAGTTGGCAGAAGGAGAAATCCGCACAGACACAGTGAGACGTGGAGAAGCAGAATTCACACCAAGGGACGCCACTCCCATGTGAACAGGGTGCGTGCGTGCATTTCCCAGACGCGGAGGACGAATAGGGCAGTCCACTAGGAAATGTTCGGTACTAGCGCAGTACAGGCATAAGTTTTTATCTCTGCAACGAGACCTCTCTTCATGGGTTAGGCGAGACCGATGCACTTGCATAGCCTCCTCGGCAGGAGGCACAGGAGTAGATTGCAAAGGATTCCAGGAGAGAGGTGCCCAGAGATCAAGGTCCTTTTCCTGGCGGAGCTCCTGGTGTCTTTCAGAAAAACGCATGTCGATGCGGGTGGCCAAATGGATAAGTTCAGACAGGTTAGCAGGAATTTCTCGTGCGGCCAGTACATGTTTGACGTTGCTGGATAAGCCTTTCTTGAAGGTCGCGCAGAGGGCCTCGTTGTTCCAGGCTAGCTCAGAGGCGAGGGTACGAAACTGAATGGCGTATTCGCCTACAGAAGAACTTCCTTGGACTAGGTTCAGCAAAGCAGACTCGGCAGAAGAGGCCCGGGCTGGCTCCTCGAAGACATTACGGACTTCAGCGAAGAAGGACTGGACAGTGGCTGTGGCAGGATCATTGCGGTCCCAGAGCGGTGTGGCCCATGACAAGGCCTTTCCAGACAGAAGACTAACTACGAAAGCCACCTTAGACCGTTCTGTAGGAAATTGATCCGATAACATCTCCAAATGTAGGGAACATTGAGACAGGAAACCACGGCAGAGTTTAGAGTCCCCATCAAATTTGTACGGCAGGGACAAGCGGAGGCTAGGAGCGGCCACTCGCTGCGGAGGAGGTGCAGGAGCTGGCGGAGGAGATGGTTGCTGTAGCTGTGGCAGAAGTTGCTGTAGCATGGCAGTCAACTGCGACAGCTGCTGTCCTTTGTTGGGCGATCTGTTGGGATTGCTGGGCGACCACCGTGGATAGGTCAGCAAGACTTGGCAGCGGCACCTCAGCGGGATCCATGGCCGGATCTACTGTTAGGATTCGGCAGGCTGGAGGTGGATCCTCTGTGTCAGCGAAGGATTGGCGTGGACCGTACCGATGGAACGGTTCTAGGTTGCTACTGGTATTCACCAGAGCCCGCCGCAAAGCGGGATGGTCTTGCTGCGGCGGTAGCAACCAGGTCGTATCCACCGGTAACGGCTCAACCTCACTGACTGCTGAGAGTGGCGTGGGACAGGAGGACTAGACAGAGGCGAGGTAAGACGTAGCAGAAGGTCAAAGCAGGTGGCAAGGTTCGTAGTCTAGGGTAACGGCAGAAGGTCTGGTAACACTGGTAAGGCAATCACAGGAATGCTTTCACTAGGCTCAAGGCAACAAGATCCGGCAATGCAAGGAAGGGGAAGTGAGGTAATATAGGCCTGGAGCAGGTGAGCTAATACACTGATTGGGCCAGGCACCAATTAGCGGTGCACTGGCCCTTTAAATCTTAGAGAGCTGGCGCGTGCGCGCCCTAGAGAGCGGAGCCGCGCACGCCAGGATGTGACAGCCGGGGACCGGGACAGGTAAGGAGATTGGGATGCGAACCGCGAGCGGGCGCGTCCCGCTATGCGGATCGCATCCCCGCCGGCAGTGTCAGTGCAGCGCTCCCGGTCAGCGGGTCTGACCGGGGCGCTGCAGAGAGGAGAACGCCGCGGGCGCTCCGGGGAGGAGCAGGAATAACTACATGCAGGAAAATTTATATGTTTAAAAATGTCATCTTCTGGCCCCTATAACTTTTTTATTTTTCCACGTACAGGGCGGTATGAGTACTCATTTTTATTGGTACCATTTTTGTTTTGATCAAACTTTTTGATCACTTTTTATTAATTTTTTAATGGTATAAAAAGTGACCAAAAATACGTTTTTTTTGGACTTTGGAATTTTTTTGCGCGTACGCCATTGACCGTGCAGTTTAATTAATCATATATTTTTATAGTTCGGACATTTACGCACGCGGCGATACCACATTTGTTTATTTTTTTTTTTATTTACACTGTTTTATTTTTTTTATGGGAAAAGGGGGGTGATTCAAACTTTCATAGGGACCTATAGGGACCTATAACACTGCACACACTGATCTCTCATGCTGATCACTGGCGTGTATTAACATGCCTGTGATCAGTGTTATCGACGCTTGACTGCTCCTGCCTGGATCTCAGGCACGGAGCAGTCATTCGTCGATCGGACACCGAGGAGGCAGGTAAGGGCCCTCCCGGTGTCCTGTAAGCTGTTCGGGATGCCGCTATTTCACCGCGGCGGTCCCGAACAGCTCGACTGACTAGCCGGGATAGTTTCACTTTCACTCTAGAAGCGGCGGTCAGCTTTGACCGCCACCTCTAAAGGGTTAATACCGCACATCGCCGCGATCAGCGATGTGTGGTATTAGCTGCGGGTCCCGGCCGTTGATGAGCGCCGGGACCGACGCGGTATGATGCGGGATGGCGGCGCGACCCTGCTTCATATCGCAGGAGCAGGCGCAGGATGTAAATATACGTCCTGCTTCATTAAGGGATTAAAAATATCCTGGCTCCAAGTAAGCTCAAAGACACCAAACCCACCCTGTTTCCACATATGGACATTACAGGATCATTCAAATGCTCCTCAAAGAACTGCAAATGCTGTTACAATATAAAAAATCGCTGCCACGAATTCATGTCCAAAATCACCGGCGAAAGCCACAAAATCAAAAGCTTGATGAACTGCAAAACGACATATGCCATTTACCTGCTGGAATGCTCATGCGGCATTCAATATGTCTGCAGAACAATCCAAATGCTAAGTACATGGATCAATAAGCACCACTCAAACGTAACAAATGGGTACCAGCTACACAGCGTCTCAAGACATGCAGCCGACAAACACAATAAGAATTTCTCAGAATTTACAGTAACCCCCATTGAACATATTCCTTCATCATGCAACAGGAGATACTCACAACTGTGCTGGCAAGAAAATTATTGGATCTTCAAGCTGAAAACACTCACTTCGCGGGGTTTAAATGATTACATAGAACACACTATCTAAATCCCCTTTCAAACATCCCGGCTACTACACATACCGAATAGGCCTTCATCCCATTGGTCCATTCAACATCACTCACTAGTTCCCGATTGGTCCACTCCTCCTCCACCTCCTCTGCCGCACAACATCAGCACCACTCAAGTCAATACATTGTTGGTTTCATAGCCCTACATTGAACAAGTAGGCGCCGTCCTGATTGGACAACACACATTCACGTATCTACCTATCATAACCAGGTCCCCTACGTACATCTCTAACCCACAGTACGTCACACCCACGTACTCCACCTTCTCCCTCATTGGCCACCCGTACAACCGCCCCATCTGATTGGTCCACACACCTTCCGGACTCGGCACATAGCCGGTCCATAGCCCTTCATTGAAGGAGTAGGCGCCGTCCTGATTGGACAGAAACCACCAGCCACTACTGGCCAACGTACAACATAACATACAAACCAACTTACCGTACGTCATCCTCAACTATCCCTCCATTGGTCGCCCGCTAGTCACGTGACTTACGCGGACCGGCGGCTTTGACTATTCAAACCTGACACTCACGTATGCTTTTCCCACGTGACACTAATACTACAACTTGATTGGTCGCTGCCTTTTATGAATCATAAAGCGGGAATAACCCGCCCCGTACACAATATACCAACCCACGTTACTGTACGCAACCTTACACTGCATATATATTAAACTGAATACCTTATGTGGTACAATTCGTATGTATCTATGTAACTTTGTATTTTGATATCTTGCAAATCTGACCCTGTAACCCCCGCCAGCGGTTTTGGTGCCATCCACAACTGTACATAAGTGACTATTCTGTAACCCTTTGTATGCAATTGATAAAGAGGGAAGCTTTACCCTCGAAACACGTCTTGCACAACCGATTCATGTATGAATAAAATACATGTTTCACCACACCATCCGAGTCCGATTTTCTTGTTATCCACCTGGGCAGCGCCACCGCAGTAGTTTTTTCTTTCTGCAATCGTATGCACCCTGCATGGCACACGTGTTCAATCTGGTTGTCAAGCGGTTCCTGAAGTGTTGCCCCATCTGCAAGACATCCTAACAATGGGAAGGAAACTTTCAGGAACTTCAGCCATTCGTCCACCGCAAAGCACACCCTCCTTCAGCTGCAGCGTCAGAACAGAATCCCCCAACATGAATTGTGACGTTTCCACGTGTTGGAATTCCCCCCTCCATATGTTGGGCCGACTATACGAACAGAGAAAAGCCATCACCGATTTCTTGATGATCCAAGCGGATAGGGGGACTCCCCTTTGTAACTTCAATGTGAACCAGTGGCAGCTCATACGTGACACCTGCCATTTGCTCAGGCCCTTTGAGGAAGTCACCTTATTAAGTTTTATGTAATGCATATCCTTAATACTTACTTGTGCACACTGACACTTACATAAGAGACCGTTATCTTCTGCCTAACTGCATCAGCTACTATTTTGATCCTGCCACCCACCTGATGCCACACATCTCATGCCAAGTTCTCCTTTTGTCACCCACCTTTGTCACCGGGTACTGGTACCCACTGCCCCACTATGTCACCAGGTCACTTTCAGGACTCCTGATGCTGCTGATGCCACCTCCAGGCTGTCTCATTCTGAAACCATATGTTCTCCTCATGCTGCTGCCAGCTCCAGGCTGTCTCATACTGCCACCATATGTTCTCCTCATGCTGATGCCAGCTCCAGGCTGTCTCATACTGCCACCATTTGTTCTCCTCATGCTGCTGCCACCTCCAGACTGTCTCATTCTGCAACTATATAGTTTCCTCATGCTTCCCCCACCTCCAGGCTGTGTCATTCAGCCACAATATGGCCTCCTCATGCTTCCGGCAACTCCAGGCTGTGTCATTCAGCCACTATATGGTCTCCTCATGCTGCCGCCAACTCCAGGCTGTGTCATTCAGCCACTATATGGTCTTCTCATGCTACCGCCAACTCCAGGCTGTATCATTCAGCCACTATATGGTGTGCTCTTGCTGCCGCTACCTCCACGCTGTATCATTCAGGCACTATATGGTCTCGTCATGCTGCCGCCACCTCCACACTGTGTCATTCAGCCACTACATGGTCTCCTCATACTGAGGCCACCACAAGGCTCTGTCATTGTGCTGCTCTGCGACGCCTCTAATCTGCATGTCATACTGAATAACAGTATTATTTCACAAACCCAGGACACACCCTTTGCATGTTACAGCAAGGCAAAGTGTTCTACACCCCTATTGAGTCTCTCTCTGTAGGCCAGAAATAGCCGTTTTTAATACAGATTCGCTGTGAATAAATTTAGACCAAATCGGCCGAATCAAATTTTTCCAAAATTCGCTCATCTCTAGTTACTATTGCAGGTATACACACACACACACACGCATATATATATATATATATATATATATATATATATATTAACCTAAAATTGCTTTTGTATCTACTTATTGTAATATGTCTAATAAGATAATTGGCAGACACTGGTCCATCTTGTTCAAGAGTTTTCCTGATATCCCAGAATTAGCCAATCCTCCTCTCAGGCCTTACCGTAGACTGTAATCTTAGAGATAAATTAGTTAAATCTGATATCTCTATTAAAAAAGGTGACCATCAAAGACACTTGATTCCTCCAAAAAAGGGAAGTTTTCCATGCCACTCATGTATTAACTGCCCATTAATGACCAAAGGCCCTACTTTCAAGCACCCAAGAACTGAAAAGGGTGCTTGAAAATTAATAATAATAATTATTATTATTTCAAAAAGGGGCTGGACTTAGTTAAATCAGGCCATAATGAATGAGATTTATGTTTTACTATTTTTAACCACATCCCTGACCCTAAGAGAGGTGGGACTCATACTGTTCTGTTGAACATAGTTTACATGTATTTACTGAAACAGAAAAATAAACAGAATGCAATGCACTTGGGCTGTTACCAGTTACATGCTGGCAAAATTGGGGAATGGAGTCTAAGGCCATGTTTACATTATGGAATTTCCGTGTGGAATTCCAGAATTTCGATTAAAATTTGCTAAAATTTACTGCCCATAGCCTTTAATAGCATCCCACTGTACCATTCACGCAGCAGAATTTCCACCACAGAAATTCCACATTCCAAAAAATTTTACATTTTGAGAGCACAGAATTCTGCTGAAATTCCACCACATTTCCAGCTAAATTTTCCAAATCCCCAGTTCTAGTCAGTAGGGATGAGCTAATCAAATCTGATGAATCCAAATTCATTACGGATTTCATGAAGATTTTCATTCATAACAAATCCGAATATTGCCTCGCCGTCATCAGCAGCCAGCCCTGTGATGTCACAGCCCTATATAATCGCCAGCCATCGGTGCAGCCAGCCATTTCAACATTTTATTGCAGAGAGTGCATTTTATTGCAGAGAGAGAGCAGTGTGTGTTGCACAGAAAAACAGCTTAACAGCAGCGATTCACCACAAGCCCAAATCACTGCAGAAAAGCAATGACAGGGAAGGGAGAGAGAGAAAGTACACTTTTGGGTGTACTACATATGGACTCTGTACTGCTACACTGGGGTGTACAACAATTCTAAAGCTAGTAGGGGCCAGTTAGGGTAAACACTACACCCCTACTGAGGCTCTGTGTAGCCCGGAAATAGCAATTCGCAGCAAATAAATTCGGATCGAATCGCCTGAATCTAATTTTCCCAAAATTCGCTCATCTCTAACGGTCAGCAAGCTTTGCTGAACGGTATTTGTGCAGAATAGTGGATATTCCGCCATGTGAACATAGCCTTAAGGTAAAATCCCTAGATCACAGTCCGGCCAGATTAGTTAAAAGGGTTACTTAGTAGTAGAAAAACAGAGCAAATTATTTCCAAAAACAGCACCACACCAGTCCTCGGGTTGTGCATTGTATTGTAGCTTGGCTCTATTCACTTAAATGGAACTGAGCTGCCAAACCACACACAAACTGAGGACAGATGTGGTGCTGTTTTTGGAAGAAATCAGTTCTGTTTATGTAATCCTGAATAACCCCTTTTTAGAAACATGGAACAAGACAGGAGTCCAGACACCAGAAATATAGGCAGTGGAACAGAACCATGATCAAAGCTGCAGGCAGGGCCGGCTCTGCCTATAGGCAAAATTGGCAGTCGCCTAGAGCTCCCTCTTGATGGGGGTGCTGCTCTGCCTGCTGCAATAAAGTTAGCCAGCATCCGAAGCACACGCTCATCCGAAGTACTTCCCCTTCAACCAAAACCCTGCCACGCTACCCCCACCCCACCTGTAATGATCTGCTTTTTTCAGTCTGCTGGAGGAGCGCAGCACCACCTTTGAGGCAGACAGAGGCGATCACTAAGGTCAGGTGCGTCTAACATCCTGAAATCACGCACGCCTCCATTCACCGGGAGGAGCCAACAGGCGTGGTCAAGGGGCGGCAAAATTAGCTTTCACCTAGGGTGGCAAAAATCCTTGCACCAGGTCTGGCTGCAGGACTGGAATGTAGTCACACTAGAACTACTAGAACAAGGTCATTGGTTTGGCAAGGACATACAGGGCTGCAAAACATGAGCATGAGCAGAAATATGAACATAGGACTTGTAGCCAAAGATACACAATTGGCAGGTGTAGAAAGAGATATGGGGAGGAGATTTATCAAAACCTGTGCAGAGGAAAAGTTGACCAGTTGCACATAGCAACCAATCAGATTGCTTCTTTAATAAAAAAATAAAAAAAAAAGGTTTCTGCAAAATAAAACAAGTATTGTCATTGGTTGCTACTGGAAACTACACCACTTTTTCTCTCCGCAGGTTTCGATCAATCTCCCCTATGGTATCCAGAAGGCTGTAATTTGGAACTGGGTTGCTTGAGGCCGAGTAGAAATGATACATGAGCTGGACAGACTCTGTACTGTGCTGTCACTTAGGCTGGGTTCACACTGCAGAATCTCTGGGCAGAATTTCTGCCTGAGTTAGAGCTGGCAGCCCTAAGACCACGTGGACTACATTGCCGGGGGGCAGTAACAAGGTTATTACAAGAGTTTAGGTTAAGACATTAGGAACAGCTGCCTAGGACCAAGAGTACAGAGTCATGTACAATAAACTGCTGCCTTGTAGAATGGTGTGGTACAAACAAAACAGACATAAAGACCACATGCATCAAATGGTATCCTGCCAGCAGAGTACTCACTTTAAATCTATCAATCTCAACAGTTATCTGGACCGTCACAATACTACAGTACCATTGCTACCCATAAGCACAACTTTATTGCCAACAAAAGTTGTGTTTAAATGGTAATGGTAAAAATCTACCAGCTAGACCTCATTTCATATCATCGACATGTAAAAATACATCTACTACAATAAGCTTATTTCCTACTTTTAAGGCCCTTTTCACACTATACATTCATCCGTTTTAAAGATCTGTTATAATGTTCCGTTATGAAATCCCTGAAAATCAGCTGATAAACAGCCGTTACAAAATCCCATTATCGTTTATGGGATATTTACATTATCCTTTTTAACCCGTCATAGCCCATTATTAAAGGGGTACTCCGGTGAAAACCTTTTTTTTTTTTTTAAATCAACTGGTGCCAGAAAGTTAAACAGATTTGTAAATTACTTCTATTAAAAAATCTTAATCCTTCCTGTACTTATTAGCTGCTGAATACTACAGCGGAAATTCTTTTCTTTTTGAAACACAGAGCTCTCTGCTGACATCATGAGCACAGTGCTCTCTGCTGACACCTCTGTCCATTTTAGGAACTGTCCAGAACAGCATATGTTTGCTATGAGGATTTCCTTTTACTCTGGACAGTTCCTAAAATGGACAGAGATGTCAGCAGAGAGCACTGTGCTCATGATGTCAGCAGAGAGCTCTGTGTTTCAAATGGAAAATAATTTCCACTGTAGTATTCAGCAGCTAATAAGTACAGGAAGGATTAAGATTTTTTAATAGAAGTAATTTACAAATCTGTTTAACTTTCTGGCACCAGTTGATAAAAAAAAAAAAAAAAAAAGATTTTCACCGGAGTACCTCTTTAACCCCTTAACAACGCAGGACGTATATTTATGTCCTGCGCCGGCTCCCGCGGTATGAAGCGGGATCGTGCCGCGATCCCGCATCATATTGCGTCGGTCCCGGCGCTAATCAACGGCCGGGACCTGCGGCTAATACCACACATCGCCGATCGCGGCGATGTGTGGTATTAACCCTTTAGAAGCGGCGGTCAAAGCTGACCGCCGCTTCTAAAGTGAAACTGAAAGTGACCCGGCTGCTCAGTCAGGCTGTTCGGGACCGCCGCGGTGAAATCGCGGCGTCCCGAACAGGTGACCGGACACCGGGAGGGCCCTTACCTGCCTCCCCGGTGTCCGATCGGCGAATGACTGCTGAGATCCAGGCAGGAGCAGTCAAGCGCCGATAACACTGATCACAGGCGTGTTAATACACGCCTGTGATCTGTGTAAGAGATCAGTGTGTGCAGTGTTATAGGTCCCTATAACACTGCAAAAAAAAATTAAAAAAAAAGTGTTAATAAAGGTCATTTAACCCCTTCCCTAATAAAAGTTTGAATCACCCCCCTTTTCCCATAAAAAAATAAAACAGTGTAAAAAAAAAAATAAATAAACATATGTGGTATCGCCGCGTGTGTAAATGTCCGAACTATAAAAATACATCTTTAAATAAGCCCTACGGTCAATGGTGTACGCGCAAAAAGATTTCAAAGTCCAAAAAAGCGTATTTTGGTCACTTTTTATACCATTAAAAAATGAATAAAAAGTGATCAAAAAGTCCGATCAAAACAAAAATCATACCGATAAAAACTTCAGATCACGGCGCAAAAAATGAGTCCTCATACCGCCCCGTACGTGGAAAAATAAAAAAGTTATAGGGGTCAGAAGATGACATTTTTAAACGTATAAATTTTCCTGCATGTAGTTATGATTTTTTCCAGAAGTGCGACAAAATCAAACCTATATAAGTAGGGTATCATTTTAACCGTAGTGACCTACAGAATAATGATAAGGTGTAATTTTTACCGAAATATGCACTGCGTAGAAACGGAAGCCCCCAAAATTTACAAAATGGCGTTTTTTTTTTCAATTTTGTCGCACAATGATTTTTTTTTCTGTTTCGCCGTGCATTTTTGGGTAAAATGACTAATGTCACTGCAAAGTAGAATTGGTGACGCAAAAAATAAGCCATAATATGGATTTTTAGGTGGAAAATTGAAAGGGTTATGATTTTTAAAAGGTAAGGAGGAAAAAACGAAAGTGCAAAAATGGAAAAACCCTGAGTCCTTAAGGGGTTCATAACAGACGTTATTTTGTGATGGGAGAAAGAACGCAAGAAAAATAAAGCATGCATTATTTCTCCTGTTACTTTCTCCCGTCACAAAATAAACGGATGAATGTATAGTGTGAAAGGGGGCTATGAGTGCTGTGGTTTTTGTTGTGATCATATTACACACAGAGCAACATTTTAGCACAGTGACTAGGGCAGTATTTGCCATTAGGCACCCATTGACTTGTGCCTAGAGCAGCAATGTTGAGGAGTAAAAAAAATGATGTAGCTGCTGTGACCTGGAGAATGAATAAATTACCCCTCCCCCCCCCCTTCCATTCCACATGGATCAAAACATCTGTTGATTTTACCTGCAGATTTTAAGCCCAAGAATTCTCATTGTGTAATAGATGTCACCACTTTCTGTGTATAGAGGGGGCAATTTTTTTAAAACTTGTGCAGATTAAAAGTTGACCAATTGCCCATAGCAACCAATCAGATCACTTCCTTCATGTTTTTTTTTTAAAGGCCTTTGAAAAATAAAAGAAGGATTGGTTGCTATAGGTAACTGATCAACTTTTCACTGCACAAGTTTGATAAATCTCCCCTTATGACTGCAACAAAATCTGTATGTGTCACGTCTTCTTAGCTGTGTATTTGTGACAGATACACAAATGTTGTGTCATTGATTTTATATGGTGTTGTAGAAAGTATTATTCTCAGCAATACTTTTTTTTGGACTCAAATGTTTTGGGGTCGATAATATTTCAATGTACAAACATCCGTGGAAAAAGTACTATTTGATTCTGGATTACTTTTTTCCTAGGACTGTACAATATGCCGTTCTCCACAATCTTTCCCGCAAGGCAGACAGGACTCCACCTTCTGAATAGTGTAAAGCTTTTGTATGAGGTTTTCTTTTTCTCCAGAAAAAACTTACTGTTTTATGTTTAATATATTCCATTACTATCTTAAACATAAACATTTGGAAATTTACAAAAAATAAACTTTTGAAAAAACTTTAGTTCCTGCACGTTTCCAAAGTGATAGGATTTTTCTTTAGGGAGTTTAACAATTTCTTAACAATGGTAGCATTCAAAAAAGTGCAATATTCTTACAAATGTCTATTGTTTTCATTCACACATACTTCTCTAAAAATGTGTAAAAACCCTTTGTATAAAATGAAAATAGTCAACTGGTTAGTAAGTAACATGATTCAGTTCATCAAATATTACAAGAACACTTAATCCAAAATTCAATGCAAATAGGGCTGAGTATTTGTTGTTACATCAAATAAGGAGAAAAAACATTGAGTACCCCCTGTCTAGCAGACCGCTTACCATTGCTGTGGCTTATATGTGCCTTACACAGCTCAGGTAACACTTGCAGTGCCTAGTTGTGCCTTCTCTCTGGAGAAAAAAACTGCAGTCACTATGATTACATTATTGTTAAAAAATAAAAAAATAAACATTAAAAGTCCTTTAATCTTTACAAACGATATATTTTATAAACAGACTTAGACAGTAGATTTAAAAAAATTCTATGTCCCAGCACTCACCAAGAGTATACAGGATGGCTTTCGGCAAACACCTGCTAATTTTTTTGGAGGGTGCAGGGTTGTTTTTTTCTGCTAGAAAGAGCAGCAAAAAAAGTCTCTAAATTATGTTTGGACTTATTTATTTATTTATTTTTACTTAGAGAGTAAATTTATTGAAATTGTTTAGTCATTTCCTTTTTTTAGGTGTTTTTTTTTTTTTTTTTTTTATATTTACACTGTCTACACTACACACTAGTGTAAAATACACTTGTAAAACAGATGTACACTCTCTATCTGAATTAAAAAGGCCCAAAGAAGGAATATGCCATGATTGCCTCTGACACCGATATGGCCAGTGAGGAAGAAGAGGAAGATCCTACATTCCTCCTTATTACTTGTTCACCTCATCATCCATTGATATGAGCAACTGAGAAAGTGGTGCCACAGGACAATGCCAGGACAATGAAAGAGGAAGCCCCCTATACAAGTCACTCTGTCTGGATCCCAGTGTCCAAAAATTACAAGCCACAGACTCCTGCATTTGCGGGCCACCCAGGAATCACAGGTCTCACAGAAAGACTTAAAAAAAAAACTATTTTTGACGATGGTAGAAAGCCAGCTGAAACGGTGCCTAAAACGTTTTTTTGAATAAACCACCTTTCTTTTTTGACACTTGGTGTGCCACTGTTCATTTTGGCTTTGTGTTTTGGAGGGGTCCCCAACCTGGACCTGACACAGTAGGCACCTGTGCACCCCTTTTTTCTCCTGGAGTGCTGCTTTCCTGCTATGTATATATATATATATATATTAGGGATGTCCCGATACCGATATTAGTATGGGTATCAGGGCCAATACCAGGTATCTGCATGGTATCGGTGAACTCGTCTAATGTCCCCGATACCAAATCCAATACCTGGTGTAGTGCTTCGCTGCCCCGTTTCTGGTTTCCATCACTGCGGCAGTCCCATTCTCATCACTGCCGCTGCCCCGTTCTGCCATCCGCATTATGGAGTCTTATGGAGGAGCATGTGACATACACTTCACTCCACTTCACCCAGCGTAATGCTACGGAGGAAGCAGAGTGACGTGTATGTCACATGCTCCTCCATAAGACGCCATAATGCGAACAGCAGAATGGGGCAGTGGCAGTGATGAGAACGGCGCTGCGGAGCGGCGACACCGGGCAGTAAACAACTACAAATGGGGGCTGCAGTTAACAGGGGGGTCCTGCTGGCTACAAAGGGGGCTGCTATCTACAGGTGGGTCGTGCTGGCTACAAAGTGGAGCTGCTGTCTACAGGGGAGGGGGTCCTGCTGGCTACAAAGGGGGACTTCTGGCTACAAAGGGGGACTGCCATCTACAGGGGGTCCTGCTGGCTACAAAGTGGGTCTGCTGTCTACAGGGGAAGTCCTGCTGGCTACAAAGGGGGACTGCTGGCTACAAAGGGGGGCTTCTGTCTACAGGTGGGGGTCCTGCTGGCTACAAGGGGGGTCCTGTTGGCTACAAGGGGGGGCTGCTGGCTACAAGGGGGGGTCCTGCTGTTTAATGTCTGCAACTATCTATACTACCTACAAGGGGATACTACCTGCTGGCTACAAGAGGGGCCTGCTGGCTACAAGGGGAGGCCCTGCTGTCTAATGTCTGCAGCTATCTATTCTAACTACAAGGGGATACTACCTACTATTAAAGGCAATATTACAGCAGAGTCACCTGCACTAACTTGAATTTATAGGTAGATAGTCCATGTGAACATCACCGCAATCGCTCTGGAGACATCGACAAGGAACCCACATATCAGCACGGTAAGCAGCGCCAGAAACAGGTCACCCTGGTGTCAGATTCCCTTTAAAATAAAAGTTCTCGTACTTGGTATCGGCGAGTACTAGAATTAAAGTATTGGTACTCGTACTCGGTATTGGGACATCCATCTCATATATCAAATATATACATTAATTTCTAATCTGTCATTTATCCCTGGATTACCTAGGGCATTAGTCTTTAGTATCCATGTCCCTTCTTTTTTCAGCAAACTGTTCCGTATGTCTATGCCGTTCGCTGCATTTACTCTTTCTACTCCTATAAATTGCAATGTTTTTGGATCACTATTATGTGCTTCTCTTACATGCTGTATTAATCTTGGGGAGCTCTTTCCCGTTTTAAGGGAATTGACATGCTCCCGAAATCTAATATTAAGAGAAGGCGTCGTACACCCGAAAATAATAAATAATAAATAAAATCTGTAACAACTGCAACAAATGGCATAGACGACGTTCTTTGTGCAGCAACAAATAAAATCCCTCTGCAGTACTTCTACGCCCCCCAAGGTGACAAATTTTTCGGTGCAACAACAATTGCACCAATTGCACCTGCCACATTTGTATGTCCCTTTTAACGTATTTTTTGACAACCAACATTTTTCCGAAGTGGCTTTAAAGGCACTTCTAGCCAAGGTATTTTTTAGATTTAGGGACGATTGGTGGACCATTTTTGTAAATCTGGATCACTTTGTAAAAGAAACCAGTTATTATTGATGGCATTTCTGATCTTAACAGCTACCGGGCTGTATATAAAAGAAAAAGAATATCGATCTTTAACTCTTTTTGGATTTGACTGATTATATTGATTCCTACAAGACTTTTTATTTTTAAGTAATTTGTTACGATCACATTTGTATGCTTTCAGGAAAGTTTCATCCAGTATTTTGTCGGGGTACCCTCTTTGTTTCAGTCTGTCCTGCAACTCTCTTGCATGCACTACAAAGTCCTCTTCACGACTATTTATTCTTCTAAGTCTGAGAAACTGTCCATAAGGGACTGCTTTTTTCACATGTTGAGGGTGGTAATTATTGTAGTTCAGAAGAGAGTTGCAAGCCGTGGGCTTGCGGTAACCCTGGGTTATAAACTCTCCTTGGGACAGAGTAACTTTAACGTCGAGGAATTCCAGTTCCGACCCCCCTATCTTCCAAGTAAATTTGAGATTCATGTCATTTTCATCGTTCAGGGCAGACATGAAGTCCACAAAGGTGGACTCCGTGCCTGTCCAAGCGATGAAAATGTCATCCACAAGTCTGTGGTAACTAGCTATGGAACCAATAAATGTATTTCTCTCCGAAAAGACAAACTTTTTTTCTAGCATGGCCACGTAAAGGCTCGCAAGGGTGCAAGCTACTGGGGTCCCCATAGCCATGCCCTCTACTTGGGTCTACCAGTCATTGTCAAATTTGAAGGCATTGCAGGACAGGACTAGTTTTAATGAGTCACAGACAAAATTAATGAAATTGGGACTTTTGTATGAACACTCAAGAAACTCTCTGATTGCCTTTACACCTTTTTCCTGTGGGATGCTGGTGTAGAGGCTTTCAATGCCGATGGACACTAAGATGCATTGTGTTGGTAAAAAGAGGCTCCGGAGTGCCTGGAGAAAATCATTTGTATCTTTAACCAGGGCAGGAATTTCTGATAGGAGGGGATGAAGTTATCAGTCTATGTACTGGGAGAGGGGTTCTGTTGGAGTCCCCACCACAGAGAAAAAAGGTCTCCCAGGTTGGGACTCCAACGTTTTATGAACCTTTGGGAGGAAGTACCATACCGCTTCTCTAGGGTTATTAAGGAGCAGCCTTTCAGCTAACCTCTTGAAAATTGTACCTTTCTCAAAATTAGACCTTAGACGTGTTTGAACCTTGTTTGTTATTCCGACAAGGGGGTTACTAGTTAACTTGCGATAGTGTAGGGGGTTCTTCAACTGCCTGTTCGCTTCTTTTAGATAGTCCTCCCTATTCATAAGAACTATGACCCCCCTCCCCCCCCCTTGTCGGACTTTTTAAAAATGAAGTCCTCCCTTTTTCACAACCTCTCGAGGGTAGACTTTTCCTCCCTGGAGAGGTTATCGACATCTCTAGGGTGACACAAGGCCTTGAATTCTTCGAGTACCTTTTTTTGGAAAAAATCCAGGTTACTGCCCGCTATTAAAGGCAGGCAGAATGTGGATCATGCACCTCCCGTGAATTCAGGAGCTTCTTTGAATTCAATGTCCCCACTATATACCTCCTCTTCTATATCATATGGGAGAAGATCCATTAAAGCAAAAAGGCAGTCCAGTTCTGCCTGCGGGGCATCATTAAACATGCTGAACCCTAAAGGGCCTATGCTAACTGGGATCTCTCCTTCAGTTCTAATTTTTCTTTATTGGAAAATAATTTTTTTGAGAT
Organism: Hyla sarda; assembly: GCF_029499605.1. Taxonomy (NCBI): domain Eukaryota; kingdom Metazoa; phylum Chordata; class Amphibia; order Anura; family Hylidae; genus Hyla; species Hyla sarda. The sequence goes on along the minus strand of NC_079190.1, from coordinate 333,281,855 downwards.
TGATCTTTCTAATGGCACAAAAAAAGATCAATCTCAAAAGAGATTTGATCGAATTCTTCCACCAGACAAAAATGAAGTCCTTTTGAGAGAACTGACTTAGTTGCATTGTCCATCACGAAATCCAATGTTTATAATTTTTAAGTCAGTGTCCGGACTGTCCACAGTCATGTGAGTAGATTCTATGCCTTCCAAGACACTTTAGTTTCTGTCCTCCACTTTTTTCTCCTTGACCTGGGCCTTCCCCTCCTCATATGGCCCCTAAAGGGGCAGCAGTTGCTCCTTCTGGATGTCTCTCAAAACCCTTTTCTTTAGAGGAGCATGTATTCCCTTTTTCTTTAGACCCACTTGACTCTGAGTTAGTGGTCCAAAAATTAGATTTGCGTCCCTTCTTTATATCTCTGTTTTTCCATTGGGGACGTTGTTTATTTGGACCTTTTGAAAAAAAGAAAACTTTGTCCAAGTCAAAATCCAGCTTGTCCCTCAGACATTTATCCCTCTTGGTGTCTTTGAGGGTGGCATGGAGGATGGTTAGCTTCCGTTCCAATTTATGGATAAAGGTTGAGAACTGGGAGTCCGCTACCCGTACTCTAAGTTCTGTTTTTGCCTTCATTAAATCAGATGTTACTTGAGCATACTCTACTTCATTTTTCTTAATCACGCCCTCATCATGTTGAGACAGTAATCCAGATGTATTTGGTGCCACTCTTTTTGACTTCTTAAAACTGTAAGGGTTCTTTATAATTACGAAGCTCTCTCGGTACCCGATTACAGGCTTCATAAGATTTGACGGACTTAATAGTCCAGAACAGTCTTGTCTCTTTTTCAGACAGATTAGAGATCTTATTTTCCAGACTCTTGAAACTCATAACCTGTAAGGTCTCTTCATTGTCACAAGCTGTGAAAAAATCATCCGCGTCCCATGTCCCGCTGAGAATGCACCTTCTCCTATCTTAGCACCTTCCGCTGTGTCGGTCATGCTGCTAAGCAAGTCATCTGATTCTGATTCCATCTTGACAGATCAGCAAGGGGTAAGTGTCCACAGCGTGATATGGTCTGATCCAGAAACAAAGGTTTAACCATACAAATAAGGCACGAAGAAACGGAGGTCGTGTAATAAACGGCAGTTGCCGACCCCTGTTTCTTCCTCCCTTATATAAATAAATATATATATATATATATATATATATATATATATATATATATATATATATATATATATATATATAAAAAACTCAATGGCCCTAATTTACTAAGAGTGGAGTGCAGGTTTTGTTGTGTTTTTTGCTGTTCCGACCTTTTTTTCCATGGTATTTACTAATTTACTCTGCTTTTGAAAACTTTATACATGCTGTAAAGTGTAGGGTTTTCTTCCCAGAAAATTCACATGATTTTCAGAGTGGTTTTCAGAAAAGACGAGTGATTTTGGGGGAAATTTAGGGAACACGCCCCTTTTTCCGAAAACCGCGCCCATTTTGTAGTTGTTTTATTTTTTCACTCTGAGGCTAGGTTTCTTCTTGTTTTTTTTTTTTTTTTTACACTTAAAAAAACGCCAAAAAAACGGATGAAGTAGGGATGGGAAAAAATTTATTTAATGAAATTTTTATTTTTTATAGCGTCATTTTTATTAATTTTAAATAAAGTGTGTGTATTTCATTTTTTTTCCCTCTAAATTTTTTAGGTAGTACAACTACTCCCAGCACTCCCAGTCTGTTCCATGATGGGAGTAGTAGTACCTGTACTGACACCCAATGCGATCGTCCTATCTATTGCAGAGATACGGAGTGGCTCTATACAGCACTCGCATCTCTGCTCTGTACTCCGGCCGTCCAGTGAGGTGAATAGATATTAACCTCACTCATTCATATTTTCCGCCCAGAGTGGGGATTGGCCAGATGGTTGCCGCCAATCCCCGCTCTCAGCGGGAAATACAAATCAGAGATGTTCTATTTATATCACTGTGTGAATTCGGGTAGAAAAACAGACATGGTGCACATCTACAATCTTGTATAATGATCTGATTGCTTCTCAGCATAATATCAAAAACTAACAGGTTGTTAGTATACATTTTTGATCAAAAAGTACAAGCCCACTCGCCACGTCAAGGCCACCTATTTAGAGTGGGTCCCTAACGTCCCTAGCATAAAATGGCGCAGCACCGAGCGGCGACCACCACCGCCGCGACACCAATGCCCACAGGGGGGAACGACCCACTGGCAGAGCGGCCCCAATGCCACTCAAACCAATCTATGGGCCGCACCCCCCCGCAGACACGGCGCCACGGCAGCAACGGACACCGCACAGCACCACACCAGTGTGAACAAGGTGTAATGGCTCACTTACCCTGCTCTCCCAGTCAGACTGAGAGGCTGCTAGGAAAGAAATGACCCATGTGTAGCTAACTACTACTTATATAGGGTTGGGCTGAGGGGGTGGGGAAGAGTGCAGACAACATGTTCAAACAAAAAAAAAAAAAAAAAAAAGGAGGGGATAGAAATCACAGTGTGAATTCGGGTAGAAAAACAGACATGGTGCACATCTACAATCTTGTATAATGATCTGATTGCTTCTCAGCATAATATCAAAAACTAACAGGTTGTTAGTATACATTTTTGATCAAAAAGTACAAGCCCACTCGCCACGTCAAGGCCACCTATTTAGAGTGGGTCCCTAACGTCCCTAGCATAAAATGGCGCAGCACCGAGCGGCGACCACCACCGCCGCGACACCAATGCCCACACTGGTGTGGTGCTGTGCGGTGTCCGTTACTGCCGTGGCGCCGTGTCTGCGGGGGGGTGCGGCCCAAAGACTGGTTTGAGTGGCATTGGGGCCGCTCTGCCGGTGGGTCGCTCCCCACTGTGGGCATTGGTGTCGCGGCGGTGGTGGTCGCCGCTCGGTGCTGCGCCATTTTATGCTAGGGACGTTAGGGACCCACTCAAAATAGGTGGCCTTGACGTGGCGAGTGGGCTTGTACTTTTTGATCAAAAATGTATACTAACAACCTGTTAGTTTTTGATATTATGCTGAGAAGCAATCAGATCATTATACAAGATTGTAGATGTGCACCATGTCTGTTTTTCTACCCGAATTCACATTGTGATTTCTATCCCCTCTTTTTTTTGTTTGAACATGTTGTCTGCACTCTTCCCCACCCCCTCAGCCCAACCCTATATAAGTAGTAGTTAGCTACACATGGGTCATTTCTTTCCTAGCAGCCTCCCAGTCTGACTGGGAGAGCATGGTAAGTGAGCCATTACACCCTGTTCACACTGGTGTGGTGCTGTGCGGTGTCCGTTACTGCCGTGGCGCCGTGTCTGCGGGGGGGTGCGGCCCAAAGACTGGTTTGAGTGGCATTGGGGCCGCTCTGCCGGTGGGTCGCTCCCCACTGTGGGCATTGGTGTCGCGGCGGTGGTGGTCGCTGCTCGGTGCTGCGCCATTTTATGCTAGGGACGTTAGGGACCCACTCAAAATAGGTGGCCTTGACGTGGCGAGTGGGCTTGTACTTTTTGATCAAAAATGTATACTAACAACCTGTTAGTTTTTGATATTATGCTGAGAAGCAATCAGATCATTATACAAGATTGTAGATGTGCACCATGTCTGTTTTTCTACCCGAATTCACATTGTGATTTCTACCCCCTCTTTTTTTTGTTTGAACATGTTGTCTGCACTCTTCCCCACCCCCTCAGCCCAACCCTATATAAGTAGTAGTTAGCTACACATGGGTCATTTCTTTCCTAGCAGCCTCCCAGTCTGACTGGGAGAGCATGGTAAGTGAGCCATTACACCCTGTTCACACTGGTGTGGTGCTGTGCGGTGTCCGTTACTGCCGTGGCGCCGTGTCTGCGGGGGGGTGCGGCCCAAAGACTGGTTTGAGTGGCATTGGGGCCGCTCTGCCGGTGGGTCGCTCCCCACTGTGGGCATTGGTGTCGCGGCGGTGGTGGTCGCCGCTCGGTGCTGCGCCATTTTATGCTAGGGACGTTAGGGACCCACTCAAAATAGGTGGCCTTGACGTGGCGAGTGGGCTTGTACTTTTTGATCAAAAATGTATACTAACAACCTGTTAGTTTTTGATATTATGCTGAGAAGCAATCAGATCATTATACAAGATTGTAGATGTGCACCATGTCTGTTTTTCTACCCGAATTCCTATTTATATCACTGGCCGGCCAGAGTACAGAGCAGAGATGCGAGTGCTGAACAAAGCCACTCCGCATCTCTGCAATAGATAGGACAATCACATTGGGTATCAGGAGTGACACCCGCTGTGATCTGTCCTTAAAGGGGTATTCCAGGCCAAACCTTTTTTTATATATCAACTGCTTTCTGATGACTCACGTCCTGGGAGCTCTCCAGCTCCTATGGGGATATTCTCCCATCATGCACAGCTCCCGGGACATGATATCATCATTGAGCAGTTAGACAGAAAACTTCAGAAGCTAATAACTATTGGAAGGATTAAGATTTTTTAATGGAAGTAATTACAAATCTGTTTAACTTTCTGGAGCCAGTTAAAAAAAGTTTTTGCCTGGAATACCCCTTTAATTGCAGGTACTACTATTCCCAACATGGAGCACACTCTGCTCCATGCTGGGAGCTGTAGTACGTGCATTAATAGACAGATCGCAGCGAGTGTTACTTCTGACACCCGATGTGATCATCCTGTATAATGTATATAGCCACTCTTCTATGGTCCCCTGCACTGATGTGTATATACACCTATTCATATTTCCCACAGAGAGTTGTGATTGGCTGGAACCATCTGGCCAATCACAGCTCTCTGCAGGAAATATGAATAGGTGTATATATACGCAGTGCAGGGGACCATAGATGAGCGGTTGGCCGCATCTATAAATTATACAGAAGGATCGCAACAGACCCAGGGGGATCTGTCAATTAGTACAGGTACTACTACTCCCATCATGGAACAGTGTGTTCCATGATGGGAGTAGCAGTACTACCTAAAAAATAAAGAAAATAAAAAAAAGTGAAAAACACACACACTACATTTTTATTATTGTCGCACATAAATTGATCCCTGTTTAAAAATGAATAAAAATTTTGTTATTAAAAAGATACATTTCGGTAAATACAATTTTTTCCATCACTACTGTATCTTTTTAATGGTACCTTATGAAATTTTTATTAAAAAAAGGTATCTCCATCACTCCACAATAAAAAAAACGCTGGCAAAAACGCCAAAGTTAAAACCCACGTGGCGTTTTTCTTTGCGTTTTTTTCACTGCCACAGACTTCTATGGGAGGAAAACGCTAAGATTTTCTTTAAAAAACGCCAAAGTCTCAACAAGAGGTCGTTTTTGAAAAACTGCCAAGGAGCCAAAAGGATTTTAAAAAATGCCAAATTGAAATACGCCAAGTGGGAATGGCATTTTGCAGTCCCCTATTGACTTGCAGCTAACATCTGGCGGCAGCGTTTTTTTTCACATGCGGCGGAATGGGCGTTTTTTACTGGCATTTTTGCCCCCAAAAAAACAAGTGGAAACCTAGCCTAAGTGATTCTGATTCTGTCTGTTTTTTTCTGTTGCACATTCTGTCGCATGGTCCGTACAACACAATTTAGGCACAAAACCCGACAAAAAGAGTAGGAATCCTGTTAATAAATGAGTGCTATTGTGTGTGTATGTTCCAGCATCACTTCCAAACGGCTAAAGATATTAACATGAAACTTGGTACACATGTTACTTATATGTCAACAACAAACATAGGATAGGTGATTTAACCCTTACCCACCCCTATTTGTGTGGGTTTTGTTTAAAGTCCCATACAAGTCTATGGGAAATATATGTTAGGCTGGGTTCACAGCACGTTTTCAGCCATACGGGACCACATACGGCTGTGGGGAGCTAAAACCAGGCGCTCCCATATCCCTGCCGTATGCCGCCCATTAGTGATGAGCGGCATATGCCACATTCAAATTCGCAATATTTTACGAATATGAGGACGAATATTTGTCCCATATTCGTGAAATTCGAATATTCGTTATATTCGTGACGTTTTTTTGAATTGCCAAATTTCGCTATTGCGAATGCGAAATTAATAGCGAAATTTCGCTCGTCTGCGCATGCGCGCTATAACATCATGCGAGGGACGTTGCTAGGGACGTTGCTAAGCTCTGACAACTGTGCTTGCAGAACTCTCATTGGCTCACAGGCATAAGTAGGGCGGAATTTTCACGAATATTCGCATTGCGAATATTCGTATTGTGAATATTCGCAATGCGAATATTTGCATGCATAAACCTTTCTCCTCACAGTTTCATACCTGGGTCTTTAATGAAATGATGCAAGCATTGCATTTATCAGTCAAAGGATATCCCTACAATGTGCTCAGTTTTTAAAACAGTTTGAAAAAAAGACGAATATTCGTAATAGCGAATTTTAATCGCGAAATTTGTAATATTTGCGAATTCGCGAATATGCGATATTCACGATGAATATTCGAATTGCGAATATTCGTGAGCAATACTACCGCCCATATGTAATTCATTTCAATGAGCCGACCAGAGTGAAACGCTGACTCCGGTTGGTTCATTTTTGCCCCGTATTCGGTTTTCCACTGGACCTAAAACCGTGGTCCAGCGTGGTTAATACCAGGCATCACCGCAATCGGTGATGTCCGGTATTAGCCGTGGGTCCCCGTCGGGACCGACGCAATATGACGCGGGGTCAGCGTACGTCCTGTAGTGGGAAGGGGTTAAAGTCCAATGCAAATCTATGGGAAATGTATGTTCCAGTATAACTTCCGTATAGTTGGAGATATTTCGCTAATACTTGGTCACATGTTACTTATGTCAGATAAAAATATATGATAGTTAAATTAACCCCTAACCAACTCCCATATGTGAAGGATGAGGTTTTTGTTTCAAGTCCCATACAAGTACATGGAACTTCCGGTACCTTACTCCACAAGCTCCGTTCGGCATCTATTGGTAAATGCGTCAGTCCGGCTGGCAAGCCACACCCTCCACTCATTCCACACCCCATCTTGCAAATTCCCACTCACGCTTAAAGCCACACCCTTTTTATTTTCAACTTACAATATCTTCATCACAACTCAGCCCCACCTGAGGACGGGATATGAGGATTAGGAATGAGTATGGGATATGAGGTCGGGATATGAGATCGGGATATGGGGACAGGATATGAGGTTTGAATATGAGGTCGGATATGGGGGCAGGATATGGGGACGGGATATGAGGACATGTTATGAGGTCAGGATATGGGAACAGGATATGAGGACGAGATATGGTTATGGGATATGGGGAAGGGATATGGGGACTGCATATAAGGTCGGATATGGGGACGGGATATGAGGACAGGGTTATGGGGACGGGATATGAGGACAGGGTTATGGGAACAGGATATGGGGACGGGATATGGGAACAGGATATGGGGACGGCATATGGGGACAGAATATGAGGTTGGGATATGAGGACAGAATATGAGGTTGGGATATGAGGAGGGAATATGAGGACGGACCATGAGGTCGAGATATGAGGACAGGAGGTCGGGATATTAGGACGGGATTTGGGGTTGGGATATGAGGATGGGATATGGGGTCAGGATTTGAGGATCGGATATGAAGACAAAAGCTTCCTCCTTTGTTGCTTTTCCTCCCCCCCCCCCCCCCCCCCCCAGGTAGGAAAAGCCGGGCAGCGCCTGGTACTCAGCTTGTATATGTATATATATATATATATATATATATATATATATATATATACAGTCAACAGTTTGTGGCCCAGTATGTGTCTGTTTTTTTGTTTTTGTCCAGTTGGGCATCTTTTCAGGTAGGGGCCTGGAGCTGCAGATTCATCAGCCAATACCTTAATTCGGCCATGGCTGTGCCCTAGTCAGCCCTGCTCAGGGTACACTTATAAGTTTAGAGTGTAAACATAAGGAATGCTAGAATTCAACCACCAGAATGCCGCCCTATCCTGGGAGTTTGCAGAAAAATTGCGTGGGATTTGAGGTACCCACAGTTGGATCAGGGTTATCACCTCTCTGTGGATAGCTTTAATACCAGCATTCCCTTCTTCAAGTCCCTCACCACCAGAACTACTTAAGATTGTTGAATTGTAAGAAAAAACCTAAGAGGCCTCACAAAACATCATGTTGTACTATCCATGGGACGAGAGCAGGGCCTTTTCTAGTGAAAACATGTCAGTCAGGTATAAGGACAAAAGGGATGTCCTTATGTTTTCCACAATACATGGTCATGGCAGCACCACTGTGGTACCACAACAGTGATGCACAAGCAAATTGTATCTCTGACTTAAATCAGTACATCCGGGGGGATGATCTTGGATAAAGTCCTCAAGCCAAACAGTTCCATAGTACAAAATGCTTTTATGCTTCTCCAATGTGCTGGCCACACAGGGATATTTCTTTAGTTTCAGGAGGAAGTAATCAAGGCCCAAGTATTTGTTCAACAAGTAGTACTTGTGGAACTAAAGCGACCATTTGGTACCAGGGAAACACTTTCCTGGTAAAGTCCCCCAAACTGGTAAGAGAGGTGATTCCAGAAAAGGTGCAGAGTGTGTTCTAAGGGGAAAAGAAAGGACTCCATTTATGAGTGTGACACGTATCCTGAAAACATAGGCCTCTGCATAAAGGTACCATATATCCAATATCCATCCCCATTATTAGCTCACCTTATTTTACTCCAAAGTACCTTACACTTTCTCAAACACACATTATAAATTTAGAAATCAGTTACAACCCAAACTACTTGTTGTCATAATAACCCGTGATGAATACTAGAGATGAGCGAACTTACAGTAAATTCGATTCGTCACAAACTTCTCGGCTCGGCAGTTGATGACTTTTCCTGCATAAATTAGTTCAGCTTTCAGGTGCTCCCGTGGGCTGGAAAAGGTGCATACAGTCCTAGGAGACTCTTTCCTAGGAATGTATCCACCTTTTCCAGCCCACCGGAGCACCTGAAGACTGAACTAATTTACGCAGGATAAGTCATCAACTGCCAAGCCGAGAAGTTCGTGACGAATTGAATTTACTGTAAGTTCGCTCATCTCTAATGAATACCCTAAGGTAGATTTAGCAATAAAAGTGTATCTGTCACCTCCATATGAGGTACAGAGGTGCAGACACCAACACTAACTGCATAATGAGATAAAACAGACGGTACATTTCTTTTCTCAGCCCACAGCTTGTAAACTTATATCCACAATGTTTTGTACTTAGCCCAAACAGTCGGAGACGGAAACGCAGCAGGGCACCTCCTTTCCACCCTGACCTGCACAATTGACTTACAGGGATCGGGGCTAGGAGCAGGTCAAGAGTGGGAGAAGGCAAGCCACTGTGACTCGAACAGCCTCGTCTGTTTGACCATAATACAAAACAATACTGATATAAGTTTACAAGCTGCAGGATAAGAAAAGAAAGGCAGAATCTGTTTTCTTTAGTGGAATATACCTTATCCTCTATCCAAGGGATATCGGATAAGTTATTGATTGTGGGGGGTTCAACCCATGGGACCCCCCGTGATCTCCTGCATTGGGTCACAGCAGTCTGCAGGAAGCGCTGTGCTGTCCCTAGCAGGAAACCACGGCAGACATGCCCCCTCCTTGCGGACTGCCGCAACACTGTACAAGAGATCGTGGCCATGTGGCCAGAGATTGTTGCGTCATGCTCCAGGATAGTGCTGCTAATGTAAGTTAGTGTTGTTATGGTGTGCCACTGGGGTGCGATGTGAGGTATATGAGGCAGATATTGTAGCCCAGGGGCAGATGGTGTTTTACCGAGAACCACCCGAACGGTAGCACCGTTAGTCCTAGTTAGGCAGGAATCCAAGGCCAGTTTAGGGTTAACGTTAGCTCTACTGAGGTAGACAGATGGTACAGTCTTTACAGCTAGGCCAGGATCCCAGAGAGGTGACCAGTAACACAGGGGACCTCGCAGCTTGCTCGGACTTGCAGTGACTTTGACAGACTTTAGGACAGCCATGCTGACTCTAATAGACTTGACTGAAGATAGTGACAGCAGACAAAGATGACTTGACTTACTGACTTGTGGCTGTAATTTAGGCTTGAGGCCTCCAGATGTACTGGACACTGTCTCTGAGACGTCTAGACTGGACTTGACCTCAGCAGAAAGTGTGGTGGAAGAGAGATATTGTAGTAACCCCCCCCCCCCTCTTATAAAGGGGGCTGAGTAAGGAGCCCATAGGCTAGCTCTAGATCATCTGGTCACCTGGTGCTCTCTGGGTAACAAAACATGTAACTTTAACATGTGAAAACTATTATCATGTGATCAATAATCATGTGACCATATCAAAGGTCCTTTATACATAATATACAATTATACACTTTATAGCGCTACAATCCATGTGAGCCCTGGTTATGTGCAGGGACTTAAGCTGATAGGACTGTGAGATGCATATCCCGTACTGGGATGTCACAACCTAACAATTGCCAGAAATCCAATCCATGTTGTGGCCAAAGTCAATATACCCTTCGACTTAGTTTCAACTTTCCAGCTTTTTTGGAAAATTACCACTTTGGACTTTGATCAAAAGCAAGTAGTGGACCCATAAGGAAGGAGAAATAGAAGTCCTTCCATTATATTTCCCATTCCCTTTAAAAACACTTCTGAATTTGGATCAAAAATAGTCAAGTGGAAAGGTAGCCTCACAGAGACCCTAATGTTCAGCCATAGTGGAGTCATCTGAAATTGGCTGTCATGGTTTCTGTTTGCTTGGAAATGTTTTTGTTTGTATCCAGGGGCTAAAATCCTGTGACACAGCTGCACAGCTCTTTAGGCTATGTTCACACTTCTGGAAGGTCTGCATGGAAAATCTCTGTGCGGACATTACGGAGAGTGCGGGCGCTGGCAGAATATGCGCCATCTCATAGACGGCTATGCATTCCATGCAGTGTCTGCGCAGCTGAATCCCGTTGAAATCAACAGGACTCTGCTGCTCTAGGACCTCTGGTGGAATTCGAATGCGGAATTCCGATGCGGAAATCTGCATGGAGATTCCGGACATGTGAACATGGCCTTACTGGGAAGAAAAGTTTTTTTTCTTAACTAAGTAAGGCCCCTGAGTTTTTTTGGATAGCACAAATCTTTAAAATGCTGAGGAATACAAAGTATATTCAAATGTTTTAATGATTTTTATAATTGAATAATTATGCTTAACATATCTAAAAACTCCTTTAGGGTACGTGCACACATGCATATTTGCTGTAGCAGATTTTCCTACCCATTGAAGTCAGTGGGCAGCAAAATCTGCAGCAGCAGATCTGCAGTAAAAACATGCACATGTGAACGTACCCTTAGTGAGATTTTTAGTACTACTATTTACAGTATATTGTGTGTTACTGTCTAACCACTAGAGGGAACTAATATACCAAGAAGAAACCATGATGGATTTTTTGTATCTAATCAATATGACAAATCTTGGTAGAACCACCTCTCACAGCAATTACAGCTGCAGGTCTTTTGGGGCATGAATTTACCAGCTTTGCCCATCTAGAGATGGAAATGTTTGTCCATTCTTCTTGGCAAAAAAAGCACCAGTCAGATTGGATGGAGACCATCTGTGAACGGCAATTTTCAAGTCTTGCCCTGAATTCCCAGATATGGGCTTTGACTGGGCCATATAGGGACATTAACATGCTTTGATCTAAACAATTCCATTGTACATCTGGATGTATGTTTAGGGTGATTGTCCTGCTGAAAGATGAACCCCCATCCCAGTCTCATGTCTTTTGCAGATTGCATCATATTTTCTTTAAGGATTGCCCTGTATGTGGCTCCAATCATCTTACCATCAATCCTCACCAGTTTTTCTCTATATCTGCTGAAGAGAAGCATTTCCACAGCATGATTCTACCGCCACCATGTGTCACTATGGGGATGGTGTGCTCAAAGTAATGGGTAGTGTTTGGTTTCCGTTGCACATAGCATTTTGCAAGTTTAATTTTGGTCTCACCTGACCAGAACACCTTCATCCACATGTTTTCTGTGTCCTCAAGACAAACTCTAAACAGGATTTAGTTTGGCTAACTTTCAACAACTTTCTCCTTGTCCCTCTTCTGTAAAGGTTTGTGGAGTACAAAGGAAAGTGAATGACTTTGTATTCCTGAATGATCCTGTGTAGAGCTGGTTTCTGCCACTGTATGGACCATGTATTGGGGGTAATATTAATCTGTGTATAGTGAATTTTATTTAGTAACAGTATAATAGTATATAATATTTTTACTTTTTGGTGGTACCAAAAAAAACACAGCTTATCATGAAAAAAAAAAAAATCAAGCCAAGCTATGGCTCTCAGAATATAGCAGCACAAAAATAAAAAATAAAATAAAAAAGTGGGGAAAACTACAACTCATTCCGCAAAAAAATAAAAATAGTTATAGTTCTTGCAAGGTGAATGTCACGATTCGGCTACGGGTTGTGGATCCGCTGTGTCAGCGAGGGATTGGCGTGGACCGTGCTAGTGGACCGGTTCTAAGAGGTTTTCACCAGAGCCTACCGCAAAGCGGGATGGTCTTGCTGCGGCAGTAGCAACCAGGTCGTATCCACTAGTAACGGCTCAACCTCGCTGACTGCTGAGAAGGCGTGGGACAGAAGGACTAGGCAGAGGCAAGGTCAGACGTAGCAGAAGGTCGGGGGCAGGCGGCAAGGTTCGTAGTCAGGATGGATAGCAGAAGTTCAGGTACACAGGCTTTGGACACACTAAACGCTTTCACTGGCACAAGGCAACAAGATCCGGCAAGGGAGTGCAAGGGAGGAGATCAGATATAGCCAGGGAGCAGATGGAAGCCAATTAAGCTAATTGGGCCAGGCACCAATCATTGGTGCACTGGCCCTTTAAGTCTCAGAGAGCTGGCGCGCGCGCCCTAGAGAGCGGAGCCGCGCGCGCCAGCACAAGACAGCAGGGGACCGGGACGGGTAAGTGACCTGGGATGCGACTCGCAAGCGGGCGCGTCCCGCTGTGCGAATCGCATCCCCGACGGCCATGACAGTGCAGCGCTCCCGGTCAGCGGGACTGACCGGGGCGCTGCAGGGAGAAAGACGCCGTGAGCGCTCCGGGGAGGAGCGGGGACCCGGAGCGCTAGGCGTAACAGTACCCCCCCCCTTAGGTCTCCCCTTTTTTTTGTCCGGTAACTGCCTCCCCTGGGATGAGGACACCGGGAAAGAATGGAGGGTTTCCTCAACGGCAGGCAGTGCAGCAGGAGTTGGAATGGGGAGGGAGGGCAGAGGGTGAAGCTTGGCACAGGGCAGGGTGACACAAGGACGGGAGCCATGAGGAGGCACAGAGGCTTGCCTGACGGGACTGGGAGGGGGGGAGAGGCACTTCCTAAGGCAGGCAGAGTCCCAGTTCTTGATCTCCCCGGTGGTCCAATCAAGGGTGGGAGAATGAAAGCGGAGCCATGGCAGACCGAGGAGGACCTCAGAGGTACAGTTGGGGAGAACGAAGAGCTCAATCCTTTCGTGGTGGGGTCCAATACACATCAGGAGGGGTTCTGTGCGGTAACGCACGGTGCAATCCAGTCTGACTCCATTGACCGCGGAAATGTAGAGCGGCTTGACGAGACGGGTTACCGGGATGCGGAATTTATTCACAAACGACTCCAAAATAAAATTACCAGAGGCACCAGAGTCCAAGCAGGCCACGGCTGAGAGGGAGGAGTTGGCTGAAGGAGAAATCCGCACGGGCACCGTGAGACGTGGAGAAGCAGACTTGGAACCAAGAGACGCCACACCCACGTGAGCTGGGTGCGTGCGTGCGTTTCCCAGACGTGGAGGACGGATAGGGCAATCCACCAAGAAATGCTCGGTACTGGCACAGTAAAGACAGAGATTTTCTTCCCTACGGCGATTCCTCTCTTCCTGGGTCAGGCGAGACCGATCCACTTGCATGGCCTCCTCGGCGGGAGGCCCAGGCGTAGACTGCAAAGGATGCTGTGGGAGAGGTGCCCAGAGATCTAAGTCTTTTTCCTGGCGGAGCTCTTGGTGTCGCTCAGAAAAACGCATGTCAATGCGGGTAGCCAAATGGATGAGTTCTTGGAGGTTGGCAGGAATCTCTCGTGCGGCCAGCACATCCTTGATGCGACTGGATAGGCCTTTTTTAAAGGTCGCGCAGAGAGCCTCGTTATTCCATGATAACTCGGAAGCAAGAGTACGAAATTGGATGGCGTACTCGCCCACTGAAGAATTACCCTGGACCAGGTTCAACAGGGCAGTCTCGGCAGAAGAAGCTCGGGCTGGCTCCTCGAAGACACTCCGGACTTCAGCGAAGAAGGCCTGGACTGAGGCTGTGGCAGGATCATTGCGGTCCCAGAGCGGTGTGGCCCAAGACAAGGCCTTTCCTGAAAGAAGGCTCACTACAAACGCCACCTTAGACCGTTCTGTAGGAAACAAGTCCGACAACATCTCCATATGCAGGGAACACTGAGACAAAAATCCATGGCAGAGTTTAGAGTCCCCATCAAATTTGTCCGGCAGGGACAAGCGGAGGCTAGGAGCGGCCACTCGCTGCGGAGGAGGTGCAGGAGCTGGCGGAGGAGATGGTTGCTGCTGTAGCAGAGGCAGAAGTTGCTGTAACATGGCGGTCAACTGCGACAGCTGCTGTCCTTGTTGGGCAATCTGCTGCGATTGCTGAGCGACCACCGTGGGAAGATCAGCGAGACATGGCAGCGGCACCTCAGCGGGATCCATGGCCGGATCTACTGTCACGATTCGGCTACGGGTTGTGGATCCGCTGTGTCAGCGAGGGATTAGCGTGGACCGTGCTAGTGGACCGGTTCTAAGAGGCTACTGGTTTTCACCAGAGCCCGCCGCAAAGCGGGATGGTCTTGCTGCGGCAGTAGCAACCAGGTCGTATCCACTAGCAACGGCTCAACCTCGCTGACTGCTGAGAAGGCGTGGGACAGAAGGACTAGGCAGAGGCAAGGTCAGACGTAGCAGAAGGTCGGGGGCAGGCGGCAAGGTTCGTAGTCAGGATGGATAGCAGAAGTTCAGGTACACAGGCTTTGGACACACTAAACGCTTTCACTGGCACAAGGCAACAAGATCCGGCAAGGGAGTGCAAGGGAGGAGATCAGATATAGCCAGGGAGCAGATGGAAGCCAATTAAGCTAATTGGGCCAGGCACCAATCATTGGTGCACTGGCCCTTTAAGTCTCAGAGAGCTGGCGCGCGCGCGCCCTAGAGAGCGGAGCCGCGCGCGCCAGCACAAGACAGCAGGGGACCGGGACGGGTAAGTGACCTGGGATGCGACTCGCAAGCGGGCGCTTCCCGCTGTGCGAATCGCATCCCCGACGGCCATGACAGTGCAGCGCTCCCGGTCAGCGGGACTGACCGGGGCGCTGCAGGGAGAAAGACGCCGTGAGCGCTCCGGGGAGGAGCGGGGACCCGGAGCGCTAGGCGTAACAGTGAAAATTGTGGGGAAAATCATTTGTGCCTCATAAAAGCCCCACAACCCATCTTTACACCCAAACAGTGCCCCTCCCCTATAACTCACTTCTCCACAATTACTGAAGACAATGTAAACTACATTTCTCATAGCACCTCACCACTTGTGCACTTGACCCAATCCCATCCCACCTCATCGCCATCTTGACTACGGTATTAATCTCAGCTCTCTTCAATCTATTACTAAACAATGGCACTTTTTCTTCATCATTTAAACATACAAATATCACACTCTACTCATGCCCAATAAACCTCTTTCAACCCATCCTCTTTATCCAGCTATTGCCCCATCTTACTTTTCCCCCTTTGCTTCAAAAATCCATGAACAACATGTCTAACTTGAACTGTCCTCTCATTTCTCATCAAACACACTCTTAGACCATCTGCCATCTGGTCTCCGTCCCAACCACCAGCCCTAACCAAGGTGGCCAATGATCTGTTGACCATCAAAGCCTCACGCCAATATTCTGTGCACCTTTTCCTTGACCTCTCCTCTGCCTTTGACAGTCAACCACTCTCTCCTGCTACAAACTCTCTTATTACTTGGTGTCACAAATTAAGCCCTTTCCAGGATCTTTTCATACCTTACTAACTGCATATCCAGTTTCTCCCAGTCACACAACACCTCTTCACCTTGCCCTCTCATTGATTGAGTCCCCCAGAGCTCTTACTCTTCTCTAGCTATAACCATGGCCTGGGACAGATTATAGAATCTTATGGCTTCAAGTACCACTTCTATGCTGATTACACTAAAATCTACCTCTCTGGGTCACATCCTTCCTATTCAAAGTTCCAGATTGTATGTTAGTTATATCTTCCTTCTTCTCCTCCGGCTTTCTTAAACTCAACATGGAGCAAACAGAATTCATAATTTTCCCCCCGTACTGCTCCACTCCGCCAACCAATCTACCACTCACAGTCAATGGCTCCACTCTCTCCAATCCCACAGGTCACCTTCAACTCAGCACTATCTTTTAAATGACTCATCCAGTCCCTTACCACCTACTTTCGTCTTCATCCAAAAACATCTCTTAAATTTGCTTATTCCTCAACTTTGACTCAACTAAACCATTGGTGAACAGCCTCATCACCTCTTGCTTGGACTACCCATTGAAAGACAAATTCAGTTTAAAATGTTCACCACAACAATAAAGGCCATCCACAACCTCCCCCCCCCCCCATACATGACAGGATCCCCCGATGCCACACTTCACAGAAGATTTAAAAGATGCACCCCATAATCTTATTTATAAGGGAGCATAGACATACATGGCAAATTAATAGAATGCTGTATACATTTTTAGGCGCCAGTGCATAAGAAAGGCATAATAGGGCTTAAGCGGGCTAAATGGCGGGCAACCAAAGTAATAAAAGGAAGGGGAGAACCACAGTACCCAGAAAGATTATCAAAATTATATAATTATATAGTTTAGAAAAAAATAAGGTTAAGGTGTGACCTGATAACTATCCGCTTAACCCATTAAGGACCAGGCCATTTTACACCTTAGGACCAGAGCGTTTTTTGCACATCTGACCACTGTCAATTTAAACATTAATAACTCTGGAATGCTTTTAGTTATCATTCTGGTTCCGAGAAGGTTTTTTCGTGAAATATTCTACTTTAACATAGTGGTAAAATTTTATGGTAACTTGCATCCTTTCTTGGTGAAAAATCCCCAAATTTGATGAAAAATTAGAAAATTTTGCATTTTTCTAACTTTGAAGCTCTCTGCTTGTAAGGAAAATGGATATTCAAAATAATTATTTTTTATTCACATTTCCAATATGTCTACTTCATGTTTGAATCATAAAATTGACATGTTTTTACTTTTGGAAGACATCAGAGGGCTTCAAAGTTCAGCAGCAATTTTCCACAAAATTTTCAAACTTACTATTTTTCAGGGACCAGTTCAGGTTTGAAGTGGATTTGAAGGGTCTTCATATTAGAAATACCCCACAAATGACCCCATTATAAAAACTGCACCCCCCAAAGTATTCAAAATGACATTTAGTAAGTGTTTTAACCCTTTAGGTGTTTCACAGGAATAGCAGCAAAGTGAAGGAGAAAATTCACAATCTTCATTTTTTACACTCACATGTTCTTGTAAACCCAATTTTTTTATTTTTTATAAGGGATAAAAGGAGAAACTGTATACTTATATTTGTAGCCCAATTTTTCTTGAGTAAGGACATACCTCATATGTCTTTGTAAATTGTTCGGCGGGCGCAGTAGAGGGCTTAGAAGCAAAGGAGCGACAAGGGGATTTTGGAGAGTACGTTTTTCAGAAATGGTTTTTGGAGGGCATGTTGCATTTAGGAAGCCCCTATGGTGCCAGAACAGCAAAAAGAAAACCCACAAGGCATATCATTTTGGAAACTAGACCCCTTGGGGAACGTAACAAGGAATAAAGTGAGCCTTAGTACCCCACAGGTGTTTCACGGCTTTTGCATATGTAAAAAAAAAATAAAAATTTTCACTAAAATGTGTTTATCCCCAAATTAATAGCAGAAAATCGCCCCCAAATTTGTAACCCCATCTCTTCTGAGTATGGAGGTACCCCATAAGTTGACCTGAAGTGCACTACGGGCGAACTACAATGCTCAGAAGAGAAGGAGGGATATTTGGCTTTTTGAGAGCTAATTTTGCTCGGGGGGCATGTCGCATTTAGGAAGCCCCTATGGTGCCAGAACAGCAAAAAAAAAAAAAAAAAAACATGGCATACAATTTTGGAAACTAGACCCCTTGAAGAACGTAACAAGGAATAAAGTGAGCCTTAATACCCCACAGGGGTTTCACGACTTTTGCATATGTAAAAAAAAATATATTTTTTTTCACTAAAATGTGTGTTTCCCCCCAAATTTCAAATTTTTGCAAGGGTTAATAGCAGAAAATACCCCCCAAAATTTGTAACCCCATCTCTTCTTAGTATGGAGGTACCCCATAAGTTGACCTGAAGTGCACAACAGGCGAACTACAATGCTCAGAAGAGGAGGAGCACCATTGAGCTTTTGGAAAGAGAATTCGTTTGGAATGGTAGTCAGGGGCCATGTGCATTTACAAAGACCCCCGTGGTGCCAGAACAGTGGACCCCCCACATGTGACACTATTTTGGAAACTACACCCCTCACAGAATTTAATAAGTGATGCAGTGAGCATTTACACCCCACTGGCGTTTGACAGATCTTTGGAACAGTGGGCTGTGTAAATGGAAAATTACATTTTTCATTTTCATGGATCACTGTTCCAAAAATCTGTCAGACACCTGTCGGGCGTAAATGCTCACTGTACCCCTTATTACATTACATGAGGGGTGTAGTTTCCAAAATGGGGTCACATGTGGGGGGGTATCCATTGTTCTGGTACCATGGGGGCTTTGTAAACACAAGTGGCCTTCAATTCAGGACAAATTTTCTCTTCAAAATCCCAATGGTGCTCCTTCTCTTCTGAGCATTGTAGTGCACCCATAGAGCACTTTACATCCACATATGGGGTATGTTCTTACTCAGAAGAAATGGGGTTACAAATTTTGGGGGGCTTTTTTTTATTTTCCCTTGTGAAAATGAAAAATGTAGGGTGACTTTAATGAAAATTTGTCAAACACCTGTGGGGTGTTCAGGCTTACTATACCCCTTGTTACGTTCCGTGAGGGGTGCCGTTTCCAAAATGGGGTCACATGTGGGTATTTATTTTTTTGTGTTTATGTCAGAACCGCTGTAAAATCAGCCACCCCTGTGCAAAACACCAATTTAGGCCTCAAATGTACATGGTGCGCTCTCACTCCTGAGCCTTGTTGTGCGTCGCAGAACATTTTACCCCCACATATGGGGTATTTCCGTACTCAGGAGAAATTGCGTTACAAATTTTGGGGGTCTTTTTTTCCTTTTACCTCTCGTGAAAATAAAAAGTAAAGGACAACACCAGCATGTTAGTGTAAAAAAATTTTTTTTTTTTACACTAACAGGCTGGTGTAGACCCCAACTTTTCTTTTTCATAAGGGGTAAAAGGAAAAAAAGCCCCCAAAATTAGTAGTGCAATTTCTCCGTACGGAGATACCCCTTATGTGGCCCTAAACTGTTTCCTTGAAATACGACAGGGCTCTGAAGTGAGAGAGCGCCATGCGCATTTGAGGACTAAATTAGGGATTGCACAGGGGTGGACGTAGGGGTATTCTACGCCAGTGATTCCCAAACAGGGTGCCTCCAGCTGTTGCTAAACTCCCAGCATGCCTGGACAGTCAGTGGCTGTCCGGAAATGCTGTGAGTTGTTGTTTTGCAACAGCTGGAGGCTCCGTTTTGGAAACTCTGCTGTACAATATGTTTTTTATTTTTATTGGGGGGACAGTGTAAGGGGGTGTAAATGTAGTGTTTTACCCTTTATTATGTGTTAGTGTAGTGTAGTGGTTTTAGGGTACATTCGCACTGGCGGAGGTTTACAGTGAATTTACCGCTAGGAGTTTGCGCTGCGGCGAAAAATTTGCCGCAGCTCATACTTGAAGTAGTAAACTTACGGTAAACCCGCCAGTGTGAATGTACCCTGTACGTTCACATGGGGGGGCAAACCTCCAGCTACAACTGCCAGCTACAACTGCCAGCATGTACTGACAGACCGTGCATGCTGGGAGTTGTACTTTTGCAACAGCTGGAGGCACACTGGTTGGAAAACCTTCAGTTTGGTTCTGTTACCTAACTCAGTATTTTCCAACCAGTGTGCCTCCAGCTGTTGCAAAACTTCAACTCCCAGCATGTACTGATCACCAAAAGGCATGCTGGGAGATGTAGTTATGCAACAGCTGGAGGTATACAACTACAACTCCCAGCATGCAGAGACAGCTGTTTGCTGTTTAGGCATGCTGGGAGTTGCAGTTTTGCAACATCTGGAGAGCTATAGTTTAGAGACCACTGCACAGTTGTCTCCAAACTGTGGACCTCCAGATGTTGAAAAACTACAACTCCCAGCATGCCCAGACAGCAAACTGCTGTGTGGGCATGCTATCAGTTGTAGTTTTGCAAGATCTGGAGGTGCACAGTATAGAGATCACTGTGCAGTGGTCTCAAACTGTAGACCTCCAGCTTTTGCAAAATTGAAACTCCCAGCATGCCTAAACAGCTCTCTGGGCATGCTGGGAGTTGTAGTTTTGCAACATCTGGAGGGTTACAGTTTAGAGACCACTATAGTGGTCTCAGACTGTAGCCCTCCAGATGTTGCTAAGTAACTCACCGGCTTCCGTCGGATCCAGGGAGCTGTGTCGCCGTCCTCTTCTTCCGCCGACCGTCGCCCGCTGCCGCCGCTGATCGTCGCCTACTGCCGTCGCCGATGGGTAAGTGGATCTTCGGCGCCAGTCCCTGTCGGTTTCCCCATCCTGCCCTGCCTATTGTGGGTAGGCAGAACGGGGAAACCGAAAGTAAACCCCTCCGCCCCTGATCTGCTATTGGTGGTCGCGTCTAGACCACCAATAGCAGAGATAGGAGGGGTGGCACCCCTGCCACCTCACTCCCATTGCTTCAAGGGGATCGTGGGTGTCTAGGACATCCGCGATCCCCTTTATTTTCCGGGTCACTATAGACCCGTATGACCGGGAATAGCCGCAAATCGCAAGTGTGAATTCACTTGCGATTTGCAGCGATCACCGACATGGGGGGGTCTGATGACCCCCTGGGCATTTGCGCGGGGTGCCTGCTGATAGATATCAGCAGTCACCCCGGCCCGGCCGCCGCCCGGCGCGCGGCGGGGACCAAAATTCCCACGGGCGTACAGGTACACCCTTGGTCCTTAAGTACCAGGGAGCAAAGGCGTACCTGTACGCCCTTGGTCCTTAAGGGGCTAAGGACCAACCAATTTTACACCTTAGGACCAGAGCGTTTTTTGAACATCTGACCACTGTCACTTTAAACATTAATAACTCTGGAATGCTTTTAGTTATCATTCTGATACCGAGATTCTTTTTTCATGACATATTCTAAAATTTTGTGGCAACTTGCATCCTTTCATGGTGAAAAATCCCAAAATTTGATGAAAAAAATGAAAATTTTGCATTTTTCTAACTTTGAAGCTCTCTGCTTGTAAGGAAAATGGATATTCCCAAAAAAATTTTTGGGATCACATATACAATATGTCTACTTTATGTTTGCATCATAAAATTGATGTGTTTTTACTTTTGGAAGACACCAGAGGGCTTCAAAGTTCAGCAGCAATTTTCCACAAAATTTTCAAACTCACTATTTTTCAGGGACAAGTTCAGGTTTGAAGTGGATTTGAAGGGTCTTCATATTAGAAATACCCCACAAATGACCCCATTATAAAAACTGCACCCCCCCCCCCCAAAGTATTAAAAATGACATTCAGTCAGCGTTTTAACCCTTTAGGTGTTTCACAGGAATAGCAGCAAAGTGAAGGAGAAAATTCACAATCTTCATTTTTTACACTCGCATGTTCTTGTAGACCCAATTTTTTTATTTTTACAAGGGGTAAAAGGAGAAAATTTATACTTATATTTGTAGCCCAATTTCTCTCGAGTAAGCACATACCTCATATGTCTATGTAAAGCGTTCGTCGGGCGCAGTAGAGGGCTCAGAAGCGAAGGAGCGACAAGGGGATTTTGGAGAATATGTTTTTCTGAAATGGTTTTTGGGGGGCATGTTGAATTTAGGAAGCCCATATGGTGCCAGAACAGCAAAAAAAAAAACATGCCATACCATTTTGGAAACTAGACCCCTTTAAGAACATAACAAGGAATAAAGTGAGCCTTAATACCCCACAGGTGTTTCACGACTTTTGCATATGTAAAAAAAAAAAAAAAATTCACAAAAATGTGTGTTTCCCCCCAAATTTCACATTTTTTCAAGGGTTAATAGCAGAAAAGACCCCCCAAAATTTGTACCCCCATCTCTTCTGAGTATGGAGGTACCCCATAAGTTGACCTGAAGTGCGGGCGAACTACAATGCTCAGAAGAGAAGGAGTCATATTTGGCTTTTTGAGAGCAAATTTTGCTCAGGGGGCATGTCGCATTTAGGAAGCCCCTATGGTGCCAGGACAGCAAAAAACCCTCGCACATGGCATCACATTTTGGAAACTAGACCCCTTGGGAAACGTAACAAGGGGTAAAGTGAACCTTAATACCCCACAGGGGTTTCACGACTTTGAAATATGTAAAAAATATATATATATATATTTTACAGAAAATGCTTGGTTTCCCAAATATTTTACATTTTTACAAAAGGTTAAAGCAGAAATTCCCCCCCAAATGTGAAGCCCAATTTCTCCCAATTCAGAAAACCCCCCATATGGGGGTGAAAAGTGCTCTGCTGGCGCACTACAGGTCTCAGAAGAGGAGTCACATTTTGGCTTTTTGGAAGCAAATTTTGCTTTGGGGGCATGCCGCATTTAGTAAGCCCCTATGGTGTCAGGACAGCAAAAAAAAAACACATGGCATCACATTTTGGAAACTAGACCCCTTGGGGAACGTAACAAGGGGTAAAGTGAACCTTAATACCCCACAGGGTTTTCATCACTTTGGCATATGTAAAAAAAAAAAAAAAATTTCACTAAAATGTGTGTTTCCCCCCAAATTTCACATTTTTGCAAGGGTTAATAGCAGAAAAGACCCCCCAAAATTTGTAACCCCATCTCTTCTGAGTATGTAGGTACCCCATAAGTGGATGTCAAGTGCACTGCAGGGGCGCCACAATGCTCAGAAGAGAAGGAGTCACATTTGCAAACTTTGCTGAAATGGGGGGGACATGTCGCATTTAGGAAGCCCCTATTGTGCCAGGAAAGCAAAACAACCCCCACATGGCATACCAATTTGGAAACTAGACCCCTTGAGGAATGTAACAAGGGGTACAGTGAGCATTTACCCCCCACTGGTGTCTGTCAGATCTTTGGAACAGTGGGCTGTACAAAATGTTTAATTTGCACAGCCCACTGTTCCAAAGATCTGTCAGACACCAGTGGGGTGTAAATTCTCACTGCACCCCTCATTACATTCCGTGAGGGGTGTAGTTTCCGAAATGGGGTCACATGTGGGGTTTAGTTTTTTTTGCGTTTGTCAAAACCGCTGTAACAATCAGCCACCCCTGTGCAAATCACCTCAAATGTACATGGTGCACTCTCCCTTCTGGGCCTTGTTGTGCACCCCCAGAGCACTTTGCGCCCACGTATGGGGTATCTCCATACTCAGAGAAATTGCATTACAAATTTTGGGGGGCTTTTTTTCCCTTTTACCTCTTGTCAAAATGAAAAGTATAGGGCAACACCAGCATGTTAGTGTAAAAAATTTATTTTTTTACACTAACATGCTGGTGTAGACCCCAACTTCACCTTTTCGTAAGGGGTGAAAGGAGAAAAAGCCCCCCAAAATTTGTAAGGCAATTTCTCCCGAGTACGGCGATACCCCATATGTGGCCCTAAACTGTTGCCTTGAAATACGACAGGGCTCTGAAGTGAGAGAGCGCCTTGTGCATTTGAGGCCTGAATTAGGGATTTGCATAGGGGTGGACATAGGGGTATTCTACGCCAGTGATTCCCAAACAGGGTGCCTCCAGCTGTTGCAAAACTCCCAGCATGCTTGGACATGAAAATGAAAAACGTCTGGTACGCCACTGTTTCCAAAATGGAGCCTCCAGCTGTTGCAAAACAACAACTCCCAGTATTGCCAGACAGCAATACTGGGAGTTGTTGTTTTGCAACAGCTGGAGGCTCCATTTTGGAAACAGTGGCATACCAGACGTTTTACATTTTTATTGGGGAGGGGAGGGGGGCTGTGTAGGGGTATGTGTATATGTAGTGTTTTTTACTTTTTATTTTGCATGCTGAGGATGTGTAGTTTTGCAACATCTGGAAGGGCACAGTGGTCTCCAAACTGTGGACCTCCAGATGTTGCAAAACTGCAACTCCCAGCATGCCCAGACGCCAAGGGCTGTCTGGGTATGCTGGGAGTTGTAGTATACAGGGTCCCATTACAGCAATGCATGTCTGCATTGCTGTAAAGGGCTCAACCGCGGCTGAAGAGGAACTCGTCTGTCGCCGCCGCCGCCATCTTCATCGCCGGGATCCGGGTCTTCAGGGACGAGGTATGTACCAGGGCTTGGCCCCAGCACTCCCCCGTCCCCCGCCGCGTCCTCCGGTCTTCCTCCCGTCCTCTCCGGACTTCCAGGGGCCGGGCAGGGCGGGAGGAAGTAACCCCCCCCCCCCCCTGCGATTGGTCGGTTAGCTAGCTAACCGACGGATCGCAGGGGATAGGAGGAGGTGGCAGGCTTGCCTATACTCCAGCATGGTCCTGACTGTCTGTGACAACCGGGATCATGCAAAATTACCGGGCGGTCGGGTCCCAGAGACCCGATCAACCCAGTATCGCCGCAAATCGCTGGCGCAATTTCGCCGGCCATTTGCGGCGATCGCCAACATGGGGGGCTGACATGGCCCCCCTCGGCGTTTACCCTGGATCCCTGCTGAAGGATTTCAGCAGGGATCCGCTTCCAATCTCTGCCCGGCGCGCGGCAGAGACCGGAGAAACACCAGGACGTTCTGGAACCTCGGTCCTTAAAGCCCAGGCTGTGGGGACGTTCCAGAACATCCTTGGTCCTTAACTGGTTAAGTATAAATATATCAGAGAACAGTACAGAGATCTACCCCATCATCTATTATACCCAGGACTGTATTTATACCAAGGGGCATCCTCTACATCTGAAGGAAAGAAGATTTCTACACCAGCAGAGATGGGGGTTCTTTGATGGGGGTTCTTTACTGTAAGGCTATGTTCACACAATGGAATTTCCAGAATTTCCCATTGATTTTAATAGGATTCTGCTGCGCTGTTCCCATAGCAGGATTTCCACGCCGAAAACATCTGATGCGGAAATTCAAATTCCAAAATTCCAGTGTCCACAGAAAGAAAGAAAAAAAAAAAAAAATATATATATATATATATATATGTATGTATATATATATATATATATATATATATATATATATATATTCTTTCTGCAGACTCCGCAAGTAAATGCACTGCCGTCTATGAGACAGCTCATTTCCAAGCAGTCCTAGTGCCGGCAGGTTCTGTAGACGCTTTGCTGTCGGTGGAATGTCCACACTGAGATTTTCTATGCGGACATTCCCCCGTGTGAAAATGGCAGAAAGAACTCCAGGCTATCCTTGCAGGACTTTGACCCTAAATTGAGGTGAGAGCAGGTTTTGAAAATTTTGTGAATTTAATACGCAATGCAAGTTAATAGGTTGAACAAGATGGGCATATTTCTTTTTTCAGCCTTACAAAGTACAAAGGGACCCCCCTGTGATCTCCACTACGGCCCCACTTCATTTGGTGCACAGAGTGAACTCCGCTCCATGCCCGATGACTGACGATGCATGCCACCATGCCCCCTCCATTATCGTCTATGGGAAGAGGTGTGATGGCTATGTACTAGCCATCACGCCCCCTCCCATAGACATGGGAGCGGACATGTTATGGACACCGCGGCTGCCAGACAGGAGATCGTGGGGGTCCTTTGGATAAATTACCCGGATAATGTTGCTAGTTACCCCTACTTGGACAATAGCAGTCCAATCACAGCAATAAAATTAAGTTTATAAGAATACTTCACTAAGGCTGTGTTCACACTGGGCATTTAATTAGTGGTATCGTCGCTAACTACCACTGCCATTTTTCAGCTTTTTTCTGAAATTGCTGAAAAAAATTTGCAATTTGCGTGAACACAGTAAGATATTCACTTACCGCTATTCACAGTAAAATACAGTAATGTAGTTTTTTACAGTGTTGAACAGCTTACACAGATAACTAACTACACACACATATCTCAGACATGTTTACCCTTCTTACAAGTGTCTACGTAATACAACCACATCTTTTGCCTTATAAATACTGGCACCACATCCAAGTGTGTAAAGCTCTTGCCAGTAAGAACCTGTTCTGGAATTGGATAAGAACAATAACACTTTTTATAGTTTACTGTTCTAGCTATGATTTGTCATGCTTTGCCATGTTTGTTGTAATATTAAAAACATTTATATAAAAACTATTCAGTGTTATGATCCAAAGGAAAAGGCAAAAGAAAAGTCATAATAGAGGAAATTCAGACAAACTAATTTACTGCTAGGTTATGGCAAATCTCTGACACATTTTATTAAAAAAATAAATGAGTAAATACATATATATATATATATATATATATATATATTAGTATTCAGAAAGGTTTCAGATGCTTTCACTTTGTCACATATCTGTCTCGTCTGGGCAGGGAAGTCCACACTATTCTGACCCACTCCCTATATACCAGCCTACTTATGTACCCACCCTAGGTAGCGGGTCTTTGACCACGGTGATGGTCCCTACTTAACCCCTTAAGGACTCAGGATGTACCTGTACGTCCTGAGTCTGCTCCCATTCTATAACGCGGGGCCACAGCGTATAGCGGTCGGACCCGTCCTCTAACAACGGCCGGTACCCGAGACTAATAGCGCGTGGCACTTATGGAGGTGCCGCACGCTATTAACCCTTTAGACGCGGCGTTCAAAGTTGATCACCACGTCCAAAGTGAAATTAAAGTGCTGCCGGTTAGCTCAGCGGTGAAATTGCGGCGTGCTGAACAGTTATAGGACACAAGGAGGGTCCCCGTACCTGCCTCCTGGTGTCCGATCGCCGAATGACTGCTCAGTGCCTGAGATCCAGGCATGAGCAGTCAAGCGGCAGAATCATGGATCAATGTTGTCCTATGAGAAACCATTGATCAATGTAAAAGATCAATGTGTGCAGTGTTATAGCCTCCTATGGGAGCTATAACATTGCAAAAAAAAGTGAATAAAGATCATTTAACCCAGTGTTTCCAAAACGCGGTCCTCAAGCACCCCCAACAGGTCATGTTTTCTGGATTTCCTTAGCCTTTCACAGGTGATATAATTATGGTCAGTGAATCAGGCATCACCACAGTTATATCACCTGTGAAAGACTAAGGAAATCCAGAAAACATGACCTGTTGGGGGTGCTTGAGGACCTCATTCGGGAAACACTGATTTAACCCCTTCCCTAATAAAAGTTTGAATCACCCCCCTTTTCCCATTTAAAAAAACACAGTGTAAATAAAAATAAACATATATGGTATCACCGCATGCAGAAATGTCCAAATTCTAAAAATATATAATTAATTAAACCGCACAGTCAATGGCACGCGCGCAAAAAAAATTACAAAGTCCCAAATAGCGTATTTTTGGTCACTTTTTATATCATGAATAAATTTATAAAAATGATCAATAAGTCCAATCAATACAAAAATGGTACCACTAAAAACTTCAGATCACATCGCCCAAAATGAGCCCTCATACTGCCCCATACGCGGAAAAATAAAAAAGTCGAAGATGACAATTTTAAACATATAAATTTTCCTGCATGTAGTTATGATTTTTTTCAGTACAACAAAATCAAACCTACATAAGTAAGGTATCATTTTAATTGTATGGACTTACAGAATAAAAAGAAGGTGTCATTTTTACTGAAAATTTTACTGTGTAAAAACAGAAGCCCCCAAAAGTTACAAAATAATAAACTATAAAGCAGACGGAGGTCTGGACACAGAATGGAATCACTCAGACTAACAGAAAAATAACTAAACATACACACAATAAGTCGCTATTCACAGTCCAAGTCGATACCAAGAGGTTACAGATAAGCCAATTGGCAAAGCCAGGAGAAGAATCAGAGAGCGGAGCCAAAGGGTCAAAATGGAATCTATAACAGATACAATATTAATGCTAGCTAGGAGTAAACAGAGCTCTATAGTAGGCAAGTATTGGGAGTAGACTGCCAGCTTATATAGGCCCAGACCCAGTGCTCACATCAAGGTCAGCTGACCAGTCCAGACCGCTGGGCATAGCCCAAACCAAACAAAGACAGAGAGAGCTGTCAGAACCGTTTAATCTCACAGGTTCTGACAATATAATTCTGATCATTCTACACACAATACCCCACAATGTGAATGTGAAAATGGAATTTTAGAAAATGTAGTAAATTTATTAAAAAAGGAAAATCTAAAATTTTGCAGGACAAAATTCAGGCCCTTTGCTATAAGTCTATTTTCATACAATGGAATTTCAATGCGGAATTTGGCAAAAGAACTCTGCACAGACATTCCACTGTAGAAGAGTCCCATTGATTTCAGTGGGATTCTGCTGCACTGTGCACTTGGCATAAATCCTGATTCCAGAGTCCACAGAAAGAATAGACATTAATTTCCAAAATGCATTTCCGAGCGGTCCTAGTGCCGACAGATTCTGACGGTGCTCTGCTGTCTGTACAGGCATTCCACCGTGTGAACATAGCCTAACACTTAAAAATTAAAAAAAAAATAGAATGTGGTTTGGAAAAACATACTCCTGTCCATATACAGTCTCTGGAGAAACTGGATAATGGCTTCCACTAACTGTCCCTATCCAACCTAATCTTGAGAGTATCTGTAGGGAAGAATGGCAGAAAATCCTCATATCCAGATGTGCAAACCTTGTGGCATCATATCCAAGAATACTGGAGGCTGTAATCACTGCCAAAGGTGCAAGGGGTCTGAATACTTATGTCAATGCAATATTAAAAAAAATTCCTTTTTAATACTATAACAAACATTTATAACATTCTGTTTTCACTTTCATATTATAGGGTAATAAGTAAAGATAGATTAATGAAAATCACTGCATAGGAAGAATGGCCCATAGAAACCAATAAGGTTGCTGAATCAATTCTCCTAAAGACTTACCGTATATAAATAGATAGTAATACAAATAGTTCCACAGCACTCTAGTATGGGGAAATCAAGTGATGTTTTATTCCATAAAGAAATAGATTTCTCAGTCCTCAGGACACCAACCACTGAAAATTGGATGTATGATAGATTATTGGCTCACTCCATAAAAAAATTCGGACCTTCCAGACTAATAAGTAGTTAACAATTTATTCTAAAATATTAAACCATATCAAGAAGAAAAATAAATAAAAGTTAGGATGATACACAAATGAGCATCAGCCGCAGGGCCCTACTGCTGTGCATACATTAAAATACACTGGTTACCCTAATTATAAAAAGGATATATTAGAAAATGCATCCAAATGTTGCCCTTATTACACACAGATATTGAATTATATATCAATGATCCTGCGGGGAGTAAATAGGTGATTATATGCACCCTTATATGAAGAAATAATTGTACAATATCAATTGCTGCAGTTTTTAGCGGTGATGTGCAGTTGTGTTATCAGCGGGGTTGTGTATGAGATTGTGCATGCGTGTGTTATCAGCGGGGTTATGTATGAGATTGTGCATGCATGTGTTATCAGCAGGGTTATGTATGAGATTGTGCATGTGTGTGTTATCAGCGGGGTTATGTATGAGATTGTGCATCCATGCATGTGTTATCAGCGGGGTTATGTATGAGATTGTGCATGCATGTGTTATCAGCGGGGTTATGTATGAGATTGTGCATGCATGTGTTATCAGCGGGGTTATGTATGAGATTGTGCATGCATGTGTTATCAGCGGGGTTATGTATGAGATTGTGCATGCATGTGTTATCAGCGGGGTTATGTATGAGATTGTGCATGCATGTGTTATCAGTGGGGTTATGTATGAGATTGTGCATGCATGTGTTATCAACGGGGTTATGTATGAGATTGTGCATGCGTGTGTTATCAGCGGGGTTATGTATGAGATTGTGCATGCGTGTGTTATCAGCGGGGTTATGTATGAGATTGTGCATGCATGTGTTATCAGCGGGGTTATGTATGAGATTGTGCATGCATGTGTTATCAGCGGGGTTATGTATGAGATTGTGCATGCATGTGTTATCAGCGGGGTTATGGATGAGATTGTGCATGCATGTGTTATCAGCGGGGTTATGTATGAGATTGTGCATGCATGTGTTAATAGCGGGGTTATATATGAGATTGTGCATGCAAGTGTTATTAGCGGGGTTATGTATAAGATTGTGCATGCGTGTGTTATCAGCGGGGTTATGTATAAGATTGTGCATGCATGTGTTATCAGCGGGGTTATGTCTGAGATTGTGCATGCTTGTGTTATCAGCGGGGTTATGTCGTCAGTCCTGCAATAAAGATATATTCATGCACAATTTCATACATAACCCCGCTGATAACACATGCATGCACAATCTCATACATAACCCCGCTGATAACACAACTGCACATTGCCGCTAAAAACTGCAGCAATTGATATTGTACAATTATTTCTTCACATACGGGTGCATACAATCACCTATTTACTCCCCGCAGGATCATTGTTATATAATTCAATATCTGCGTGTAATAAGGGCAACATTCGGACGCATTTCTTTTTAATATATCCTTTTTATAATTAGGGTAACCAGTGTATTTTAATGTATGCACAGCCGTAGGGCCCTGCAGCTGATGCTCATTTGTGTATTATCCTTATTTTTATTTCTTTTTCATCTTAATATGGTTTCATATTTTAGAATAAATTGTAAACTTCTTATTGGTCTGGAAGGTCTGAATTTTTTATGTAGTGAGCCAATAGTCTATCATACATCCTATTTTCAGTGGTTGGTGTCCTGAGGACTGAGAAATCTATTTCTATTTTTCACTGTTTTTCTTTTCTCTCTCTGGGTGTGGTAGTGTCTTAGTTGACCTCGCCATTATCCTGCTAAAAATGAGCCATTAACCCCTTAAGGACTGAGCGATTTCACGTTTTTGCATTTTCGTTTTTTTCCTCCTTGCCTTTAAAAAATCATAACCCTTTCAATTTTGCACCTAAAAATCTGTATTATGGCTTATTTTTTGCGCCACCAATTCTACTTTACAGTGACATTAGTCATTTATTGTAAAATCCACGGCAGAACGGAAAAAAAATTCAATGTGCGACAAACTTGAAGAAAAAATGCCATTTTGTAAATTTTGGGGGCTTCCGTTTCTATGCAGTACATTTTTCGGTAAAAATTACACCTTATCTTTATTCTGTAGGTCCATACGGTTAAAATGATACCCTACTTGTATAGTTTTGATTTTGTATTACTTCAGAACAAAATCATAAATACATGCAGAAAAATGTATACGTTTAAAATTGTAATTTTCTGAGCCCTATAACTTTTTTATTTTTCTGTGTTTAGGGCACTATGAGGGCTCATTTTTTGCGCCGTGATCTGAAGTTTTTAACAGTACCATTTTTTTCTGATCACACTGTTTGATCACTTTTTATTCAAAAATGCGCTATTTTGGACTTTGGAATTTTTTTGCGCATACACCATTGAACGTGCAGTTTTAAAAGCGGTATATTTTTATAATTCGGACATTTCCGCACGCGGTGATACCACATATGTTTATTTTTATTTACACTGTTTTATTTTGTTACTAGGAAATGCAGGGTGGTTTAAATTTTTAATTCAGAAGGGAATACCTGAATTTTATCGCGATGACCCCGATCAGCCCGACTGAGCAGCCGAGAAGCCTTTACTTTCACTTTCGATGCGGTGCTCAGCTTTGAGCGCCGCATCAGAAGGGTTAATAGCGTGTGGCCGAACGATTGCGGCCACGCGTTATTAGCCGCGGGTCTCGTCTGTGAATTGGCGCCGGGACCCCGCGTTATAGACAGGGACAAAGGGGTTAAAGGGGTACTCGGGTGAAAAACTTTTTTTTTTTTTTTTTTTTTTATTATTCAACTGGTGCCAGAAAGTTAAACAGATTTGCAAATTACTTCTATTAAAAAATCTTAATCCTTCCTGTACTTATTAGCTACTGAATACTACAGCGGAAATTCTTTTCTTTTTGAAACACAGAACTGTCTGCTGACATCACAAGCACAGTGCTCTCTGCTGACATCTCTGTCCATTTTATGAACTGCCCAGAACTGCATATGTTTGCTACGGAGATTTCCTTTTACCCTGGACAGTCCCTAAAATGGACAGAGATGTCAGCAGAGAGCACTGTGCTCGTGATGTCAGCAGACAGCTCTGTGTTTCAAATGGAAAATAATTTCCACTGTAGTATTCAGCAGCTAATAAGTACAGGAAGGATTAAGATTTTTTAATAGAAGTCATTTACAAATCTGCTTAACTTTCTGGCACCAGTTGATTTTTAAAAAAAAAAATATGTTTTTCACCGAAGTACCCCTTTAAGGCTAAGTTTCCACTTTTTTTTTTCTGGCAGTTTTTGGAAAACTTCCACTGCAGTTTTTGAGCCAAAGTCAGAAGTGGATGCATAAGGGAGGAGAAGTGTAAGTCCTTCATTTATATGTCCTATTCTTTTTTAATACACTTCTGGCTTTGGCTCAAAAACTGCAGTGGCAGATATCCAAAAACTGCCAGAAAAAAACAAGTGAAAACTTAGCCTTATACATCTATAGAAATTTTTAAAAGTGATGGCTTTTGGCAGGGTCGTGTACACTTAGACTCATAGGAAGAAAAATCATACACCTTTGAATTGCATGTTGAATAATGCCAGAAGTCTGTCCAATAAAACAGAGGAACTGGAGTGGTTGATGTCTGAGAATTATGACATAGTGGGTATAACAGAGACTTGGTTGGATGATAGCTGTGACTGGGCGGTCAACAGGGTTATAGTCTATTCAGGAAGGATCGGACAAAACAGAAAGGGAGAGGAGTTTGTCTTTACATAAAGTCCAGTCTGAAGGCTGCACTTCGGGAGGATATATGGGAGGGAAACGATATTGTGGAGTAATTATGGCTAGATATATATGGATTGAAAATATATTAAAAAATATTAAAAAAAATGTGGGAGCTCAACGTAAAAAGAGAAAACCTATACCGAGGATACTGCATTGCACACACCCATGTGCCAAGAAAGAGTACTAATAGTGTAAAAAGGGGAGGCAGTCCTGATAGGATCGGTCAGGGTAAAAGATATACGGTCAAAAATTAGAAGAAAGAGAAAGAGAAAAAAGAAAACGTGTCTAAAATAGCATAAAATGATAACATTTATTTGGAAAAATGATGTGAGGTCTGTGGCAGGGCACTTGTCGCAGACTGGTCACTAGATAAAATGGTTACAATGGTATAAAATGCTAAAAATATAAAATATACACAGTGGTATTGCACTTCACTAATTGGACAATGAGACAATGAAAGTGGGGCAATGTGACAGTGCAAACAGTATCTGTTTAGTTATACTGTAAAGTCAAATTATAAGAGCCAGGATTAATCCAGATGAAAGTACATAGCAAAAAAGTTGATAATCCAATAAGGCAAATTTTCGGTAGCTCTGGAGCCTCCCAGATTGGGGCCCACTATAAACGTTTTTAGGTGCAGAGATACAGGCGATGCCCCCTCTACCCCGACGGCACGGGGACTGAATGCAAGAGGGCAATCGCTATACAGTTCAGGCACTTAGTGCCTCTTACCGGCTACAGTGTGCACAGTCAGGTGAGTGCAGCTGTGCTTGCGATCCGGATACACGTCCCTCTGTCCCGGCGGCACAGGAGAAATGCAACACCCCAGTGCTGGGGGTTGGAGATGATGGCTGGGAAGCAGCGTATGGCAGTGCTGTGAAGCCTAGCGGTCGTAGCATCGTATGGCAACGCTGGAGGTATCCTCTCTACCCCGACAGCACGGGGAGCAGGTGAGAGAGTAGGTGAGGACCGGCAAAGCGGTAACGATTGTCTCAGATGATGTGCAGGGTTGTCACAGTCTTCCTGAACCTCCACCATTGGAAAAGGGGACGCAGTTCCCCGAAACGCGTCTGGTGTTAAGACAACCCTGCACATCATCTGAGACAATCGTTACCGCATTGCCGGTCCTCACCTACTCTCTCACCTGCTCCCCGTGCCGTCGGGGTAGAGAGGATACCTCCAGCGTTTCCATACGCTGCTACGACCGCTAGGCTTCACAGCGCTGCCACACGCTGCTTCCCAGCCATCATCTCCAACCCCCAGCACCGGGGTGCTACATTTCTCCCGTGCTGCCGGGACAGAGGGACGTGTATCCGGATCGCAAGCACAGCTGCACTCACCTGACTGTGCACACTGTAGCCGGTAAGAGGCACTAAGTGCCTGAACTGTATAGCGATTGCCCTCTTGCATTCAGTCCCCGTGCCGTCGGGGTAGAGGGGGCATCGCCTGTATCTCTGCACCTAAAAACGTTTA